>NW_027326859.1:0-27727 GCF_047675955.1 Chlorocebus sabaeus
AGGTGAAAGCTGTAACTCTCTGAGGTGAATTAACAGAACACAAGGCAGTTTCTCACAAAGCTTCTTTCCAGTTTTTAACGGAAAATATTTCCTTTTTCACCATTGCTCTCTATAGGCTTCCAAATATCGCTTTGCAAATTCCACAAGAACAGTCTCAGCGAAGGGCTTCTTCAGGGGAAAGCTGTAATTTGCTAAGATGTATTCACAGAACATACGGCAGTTTCTCAGGAAGCTTCTTTCCAGTTTTTAACGGAAGATATTTCCTTTTTCACAATAGCTTTCTATGGGCTTCCAAATATCACTTTGCGAATTTCAAAAGAACAGTCTTAGGGAACGGCTTCTTGAGGGGAAAGCTGTAACTCTCTGAGATGAACTAAGAGAACACAATGCAGTTTCTCAGAAAGTTTCTTTTCAGTTTTCTTCTTAGGATATTTCCGTTTTCGTCAAAGCCCTCTATGGGCTTCGAATATCACTTTGCAAATTCCACAAGAACAGTCTCAGTGAACGGCTTCTTGAGGGGAAATGTGTAACTCTGTGAGATGAATTAAACGAACACAAAGCAGTTTCTCAGAAAGCTTCTTTTCAGTTTTTATCTTAAGACATATCCTTTTTCACCATAGCCCTCTATGGGCTTCCAAATAACACTTTGCAAATTAGACAAGAACAGTCTTAGCGAAAGGCTTCTTGAGGGGAAAGCTGTAACATTGTGAGATGAATTAACAGAACACAAAGCAGTCTCTCAGAAAGCTTCTTTCCAGTTTTCAACTGATGATATTTTCTTTTTCACCATGGCAAATTATGGGCTTCCAAATATCACTTTGCAAATTCCACAAGAACAGTCTTTCCCAAAGGCTTCTTGAGGGGAAAGGTCTAACACAGTGTGATGAATAAACAGAACACAAAGCAGTCTCTCAGAAAGTTTCTATCCCGTTTTTCACTGAAGATATTTCCTTTTTCACCATAGCCCTCTAGGGGCTTCCAAATATCACTTTGCAAATCCCACAAGAAGAGCCTTAGCGAAAGGCTTCTTGAGGGGAACGCTGTAACTGTGTGAGACGAATTAACAGAACACAGAGCAGTTTCTCAGAAAGCCTCTTTCCAGTTTATAACGGAAGATATTTCCTTTTCACCATAGCCCTCTATGGGCTTCCAAATATCACTTTGCAAACTCCACAAGAACAGTCTTAGCGAACGGCTACCTGAGGGGAAAGCTGTAACTCTGTGAGATGAGTTGACAGAACACAAAGTAGTTTCTCAGAAAGCCTCTTTCCAGTTTTTATCGGAAGTTATTTCCTTTTTCACCATACCCCCTATGGGCCTCCAAATATCACTTTGCAAATTCCACAAGAACAGTCTCAGCCAAAGGCTTCTTGAGGGGAAAGCTGTAACTGTGTGAGATGAATTAACACAACACAAAGCAGTTTCTCAGAAAGCTTCTTTCCAGTTTATAACGGAAGATGTTTCCTTTTTAACCGTAGCCCTCTACGGGCTTCCAAATATCACTTTGCAAATTCCACGAGGACAGTGTTAGAGAGAGGCTTCTTGAGGGGAAAGCTGTAAGTCTGTGAGATGAATTAACAGAACACAATGTAGTTTTTCATAAAGCTTCTTTTCAGTATTATCTTAGGATATTTCCTTTTTCACCATAGCCCTCTATGGGATTCTAAGTATCACTTTCCAATTTCCACAAAAACAGTCTAAGTCTAAGCGAAAGGCTTCTTGAGGGGAAAGCTGTAACTCTGTGAGTTTAATTATCAGAACAGAAAGCAGTTGGTCAGAAAGCCTCTTTCCTGTTTTTAACGGAAGATATTTCCTTTTTCACCATAGCCCTCTATGATCCTCCAAATATCACATTGCAAATTCCACAAGAACAGTCTTAGCGAAAGGCTTCCTGAGGGGAAAGCTGTAACCCTGAGAGATGAATTTACAGAACACAAAGCAGTTTCTCAGAAAGCTTCTTTCCAGTTTGTAACAGAAGATATTTCCCTTTTCACCACAGCCCTCTGTGGGCTTCCAAATATCACTTTGCAAATCACACAAGAACAGTCTTAGCGAAATGGTTCTTGAGGGGAAAGCTGTAACTCAGTGAGATTAATTAACAGAACACAAGGCAGTTTCTCAGAAAGCTTCTTTCCAGTTTTTAACGGAAGATATTTCCTTTTTCACCATAGCCCTCTATGGTCTCCCAAATATAACATTGCAAATTTCACAAGAACAGTCTTAGTCAACGGCCTCTTGAGGGGAAAGCTGTAACTCTGTGAGATGAACTAACAGAACACAAAGCAGTTTCTCAGACAGGTTATTTTCGGTTTTTATCTTAGGATATTGCCATTTGCATCGTAGCACTCTATGGGCTTCGAAATATCACTTTGCAAATTCCACATGAATAGACTTAGTGAAAGGCTTCTTGAGGGGAAAGCTGTAACTCTGTGAGATGAATTAACAGAACACAAAGCAGTTTCTCAGAAAGCTTCTTTCAAGCAGGTAGCTGAAGATATTTCCATTGTCACCATAGACTTTACGAGCTTCCAAATACCACTTAGCAATTTCCACAAGAACAGCCTTAGCGAAAGGCGTCTTGAGGGGAACGCTGTAACTCTGAGATGAATTAACAGAACACCAAGCAGTTTCTCAGAAAGATTCTTTCCAGTTTTTAACTGAAGATGTTTCCTTTTACACAATAGCCCCCGATGGGCTTCCAAATATCACTTTGCAAATTTCACAAGAACAGTCTTAGCGAAAGTCTTCTTGAGGGGAAAGCTGTATCTCTGTGTGATGAATTAACAGAACACAAAGCAGTTTCTCAGAAAGCTTCTTTAGAGTTGTTAACGGAAGATTGTTCCTTTTCAACCATAGCCCTCTAAGGACTTCCAAATATCTCCTTGCAAATTCCACAAGAACAGTCTTAGCGAATGGTTTCTTGAGGAGAAAGCTGTAACTCTGTGAGATGAATTAACAGACCACAAAGGAGTTTTTCAGAAAGATTCTTTCCAGTGTTTAACGGAAAATATTTCCTTTTTCACCATATCCCTCTACGGGCTTCCAAATATCACTTTGTAAATTTAACAAGAACAGTCCTAGCGAAAGGCTTCTTGAGGGGAAAGCCGTAACTCTGTGAGATGAAGTAACAGAATACAAAGCAGTTTCTCAGAAAGCTTCTTTCCAGTTTTTAACCTAGGATATTTCCTTTTTCATCGTAGCGCTCTTTAGTCTTAAAAAATCACTTTGCAAATTCCACAAGAACAGCCTTAGCGAAAGGTACTTGAGGGGCAGGCTGTAAATTTGTGAGTTAACTAACAGAATACAAAGCAGTTTCTCAGAAAGCTTCTTTACTGTTTTTGCCTTAGGATACTTCCATTTTCACCATAGCCGTCTAAGGGTTTCGAAATATCACTTTGCAAATTCCACAAGAACAGTCTTAGAGAAAGGCTTCTTGAGAGGAAAGCTGTAAATATGTGAGATGAATTAACAGAACACAAAGAAGTTTCCCAGAAAGCTTCATTTCAGTTTTTATCTTAGGATATTTCCTTTTTCACCATAGCTCTCTATGGGCTTCCAAATATCACTTTGCAAATTCCACGAGAACAGTCTCAGCGAAAGGCTTCTTGATGGGAAACCTGTAAGTCTGTGGAATGAATTAACAGAAAACAAAGCAGTTTCTCAGAAACCTTCTTTCCAGTTTTTAACTGAAGATATTTCCTTTTTCACCGTAACCCTCTATGGGATTCCAAATATCACTTTGCAAATTTCACTAGAACAGTCTTAGTGAACGGATGCTTGAGGGTAAATCTCTAACTCTGTGAGATGAACCAACAGAAAACAAAGCAGTTTCTGAGAAAGATTCTTTTTGGTTTTTCTCTTACGATATTTCCATTTTCACCATAGCCCTCTATGGGCTTTCAAATATCACCTTGCAAATTCCACAAGAAGAGTCTTAGCGAAAGGCTTCTTGAGGGAAAAGCTGTAACTCTGTGAGATGAATTAACAGAACACAAAGCAGTTTCTCAGAAAGCTTCTTTCCAGTTTTTAACGGAAGATATTTCCTTTTTCAACATAGCACTCGATGGTCTCCCAAATATAACATTGCAAATTTCACAATAACAGACTTAGTCAAAGTCCTCTTGAGGGGAAAGCTTTAACTCTGTGAGATGAAATAACAGAACACAAAGCAGTTTCTCAGACAGCTTCTATCGGTTTTTATCTTAGGATATTGCCATTTTCACCGTAGCCCTTAGGAGCTTCCAAATATCACTTAGCAAATTCCACAAGAACAGCCTTAGCGAAAGGCTTCTTGAGGCGAAAGCTGGAACTCTGTGACATGAATTAACAGAACACAAAGCAGTTTCTCAGAAAGTTCTTTACAGTTTTTAACGGAAGATAGATCCTTTTTCAGCATAGCCCTCTATGGATTCCAAATATCACCTTTCAAATACCACAAGAACAGTCTTAGCGAATGGTGTCTTGGGGAGAAAGCTGTAACTCTGTGAGATGAATTAACAGACCACAAAGCAGTTTTTCAGAAAGATTCTTTCCAGTGTTTGACGGAAAATATTTCCTTTTTCACCATAACCCTCTATGGGCTTCCAAATATCACTTTGCAAATTCCAGAAGAACAGTCTTAGCGAAATGCCACTTGAGGGGAATGCTGTAACTCTGTGAGTTGAATTAACAGAACACAAAGCCGTTTCTCAGCAGGCTTCTTTCCAGTTTTTAACGGAAGATATTTCCTTTTTCACCGTAGCCCTCTGTAGGCTTAAAAAATCACTTTGCAAATTCCACAAGAACAGCCTTAGCGAAAAGCTTCTTGAGGAGAAAGCTGTAACTCTGTGAGATCAATGATGAGAACACAAAGCAGTTTCTCAGAAAGCTTCTTTTCAGTTTTTATCTTAGGATATTTCCTTTTTCAACAGACCCCTCTATGGGCTTTCAAATATCACTTTGCAAGTTCCACAAGAACAGTCTTAATGAGAGTCTTCTTGAGGTGAAAGCTGTAACTCTCTGAGGTGAATTAACAGAACACAAGGCAGTTTCTCACAAAGCTTCTTTCCAGTTTTTAACGGAAAATATTTCCTTTTTCACCATTGCTCTCTATAGGCTTCCAAATATCGCTTTGCAAATTCCACAAGAACAGTCTCAGCGAAGGGCTTCTTCAGGGGAAAGCTGTAATTTGCTAAGATGTATTCACAGAACATACGGCAGTTTCTCAGGAAGCTTCTTTCCAGTTTTTAACGGAAGATATTTCCTTTTTCACAATAGCTTTCTATGGGCTTCCAAATATCACTTTGCGAATTTCAAAAGAACAGTCTTAGGGAACGGCTTCTTGAGGGGAAAGCTGTAACTCTCTGAGATGAACTAAGAGAACACAATGCAGTTTCTCAGAAAGTTTCTTTTCAGTTTTCTTCTTAGGATATTTCCGTTTTCGTCAAAGCCCTCTATGGGCTTCGAATATCACTTTGCAAATTCCACAAGAACAGTCTCAGTGAACGGCTTCTTGAGGGGAAATGTGTAACTCTGTGAGATGAATTAAACGAACACAAAGCAGTTTCTCAGAAAGCTTCTTTTCAGTTTTTATCTTAAGACATATCCTTTTTCACCATAGCCCTCTATGGGCTTCCAAATAACACTTTGCAAATTAGACAAGAACAGTCTTAGCGAAAGGCTTCTTGAGGGGAAAGCTGTAACATTGTGAGATGAATTAACAGAACACAAAGCAGTCTCTCAGAAAGCTTCTTTCCAGTTTTCAACTGATGATATTTTCTTTTTCACCATGGCAAATTATGGGCTTCCAAATATCACTTTGCAAATTCCACAAGAACAGTCTTTCCCAAAGGCTTCTTGAGGGGAAAGGTCTAACACAGTGTGATGAATAAACAGAACACAAAGCAGTCTCTCAGAAAGTTTCTATCCCGTTTTTCACTGAAGATATTTCCTTTTTCACCATAGCCCTCTAGGGGCTTCCAAATATCACTTTGCAAATCCCACAAGAAGAGCCTTAGCGAAAGGCTTCTTGAGGGGAACGCTGTAACTGTGTGAGACGAATTAACAGAACACAGAGCAGTTTCTCAGAAAGCCTCTTTCCAGTTTATAACGGAAGATATTTCCTTTTCACCATAGCCCTCTATGGGCTTCCAAATATCACTTTGCAAACTCCACAAGAACAGTCTTAGCGAACGGCTACCTGAGGGGAAAGCTGTAACTCTGTGAGATGAGTTGACAGAACACAAAGTAGTTTCTCAGAAAGCCTCTTTCCAGTTTTTATCGGAAGTTATTTCCTTTTTCACCATACCCCCTATGGGCCTCCAAATATCACTTTGCAAATTCCACAAGAACAGTCTCAGCCAAAGGCTTCTTGAGGGGAAAGCTGTAACTGTGTGAGATGAATTAACACAACACAAAGCAGTTTCTCAGAAAGCTTCTTTCCAGTTTATAACGGAAGATGTTTCCTTTTTAACCGTAGCCCTCTACGGGCTTCCAAATATCACTTTGCAAATTCCACGAGGACAGTGTTAGAGAGAGGCTTCTTGAGGGGAAAGCTGTAAGTCTGTGAGATGAATTAACAGAACACAATGTAGTTTTTCATAAAGCTTCTTTTCAGTATTATCTTAGGATATTTCCTTTTTCACCATAGCCCTCTATGGGATTCTAAGTATCACTTTCCAATTTCCACAAAAACAGTCTAAGTCTAAGCGAAAGGCTTCTTGAGGGGAAAGCTGTAACTCTGTGAGTTTAATTATCAGAACAGAAAGCAGTTGGTCAGAAAGCCTCTTTCCTGTTTTTAACGGAAGATATTTCCTTTTTCACCATAGCCCTCTATGATCCTCCAAATATCACATTGCAAATTCCACAAGAACAGTCTTAGCGAAAGGCTTCCTGAGGGGAAAGCTGTAACCCTGAGAGATGAATTTACAGAACACAAAGCAGTTTCTCAGAAAGCTTCTTTCCAGTTTGTAACAGAAGATATTTCCCTTTTCACCACAGCCCTCTGTGGGCTTCCAAATATCACTTTGCAAATCACACAAGAACAGTCTTAGCGAAATGGTTCTTGAGGGGAAAGCTGTAACTCAGTGAGATTAATTAACAGAACACAAGGCAGTTTCTCAGAAAGCTTCTTTCCAGTTTTTAACGGAAGATATTTCCTTTTTCACCATAGCCCTCTATGGTCTCCCAAATATAACATTGCAAATTTCACAAGAACAGTCTTAGTCAACGGCCTCTTGAGGGGAAAGCTGTAACTCTGTGAGATGAACTAACAGAACACAAAGCAGTTTCTCAGACAGGTTATTTTCGGTTTTTATCTTAGGATATTGCCATTTGCATCGTAGCACTCTATGGGCTTCGAAATATCACTTTGCAAATTCCACATGAATAGACTTAGTGAAAGGCTTCTTGAGGGGAAAGCTGTAACTCTGTGAGATGAATTAACAGAACACAAAGCAGTTTCTCAGAAAGCTTCTTTCAAGCAGGTAGCTGAAGATATTTCCATTGTCACCATAGACTTTACGAGCTTCCAAATACCACTTAGCAATTTCCACAAGAACAGCCTTAGCGAAAGGCGTCTTGAGGGGAACGCTGTAACTCTGAGATGAATTAACAGAACACCAAGCAGTTTCTCAGAAAGATTCTTTCCAGTTTTTAACTGAAGATGTTTCCTTTTACACAATAGCCCCCGATGGGCTTCCAAATATCACTTTGCAAATTTCACAAGAACAGTCTTAGCGAAAGTCTTCTTGAGGGGAAAGCTGTATCTCTGTGTGATGAATTAACAGAACACAAAGCAGTTTCTCAGAAAGCTTCTTTAGAGTTGTTAACGGAAGATTGTTCCTTTTCAACCATAGCCCTCTAAGGACTTCCAAATATCTCCTTGCAAATTCCACAAGAACAGTCTTAGCGAATGGTTTCTTGAGGAGAAAGCTGTAACTCTGTGAGATGAATTAACAGACCACAAAGGAGTTTTTCAGAAAGATTCTTTCCAGTGTTTAACGGAAAATATTTCCTTTTTCACCATATCCCTCTACGGGCTTCCAAATATCACTTTGTAAATTTAACAAGAACAGTCCTAGCGAAAGGCTTCTTGAGGGGAAAGCCGTAACTCTGTGAGATGAAGTAACAGAATACAAAGCAGTTTCTCAGAAAGCTTCTTTCCAGTTTTTAACCTAGGATATTTCCTTTTTCATCGTAGCGCTCTTTAGTCTTAAAAAATCACTTTGCAAATTCCACAAGAACAGCCTTAGCGAAAGGTACTTGAGGGGCAGGCTGTAAATTTGTGAGTTAACTAACAGAATACAAAGCAGTTTCTCAGAAAGCTTCTTTACTGTTTTTGCCTTAGGATACTTCCATTTTCACCATAGCCGTCTAAGGGTTTCGAAATATCACTTTGCAAATTCCACAAGAACAGTCTTAGAGAAAGGCTTCTTGAGAGGAAAGCTGTAAATATGTGAGATGAATTAACAGAACACAAAGAAGTTTCCCAGAAAGCTTCATTTCAGTTTTTATCTTAGGATATTTCCTTTTTCACCATAGCTCTCTATGGGCTTCCAAATATCACTTTGCAAATTCCACGAGAACAGTCTCAGCGAAAGGCTTCTTGATGGGAAACCTGTAAGTCTGTGGAATGAATTAACAGAAAACAAAGCAGTTTCTCAGAAACCTTCTTTCCAGTTTTTAACTGAAGATATTTCCTTTTTCACCGTAACCCTCTATGGGATTCCAAATATCACTTTGCAAATTTCACTAGAACAGTCTTAGTGAACGGATGCTTGAGGGTAAATCTCTAACTCTGTGAGATGAACCAACAGAAAACAAAGCAGTTTCTGAGAAAGATTCTTTTTGGTTTTTCTCTTACGATATTTCCATTTTCACCATAGCCCTCTATGGGCTTTCAAATATCACCTTGCAAATTCCACAAGAAGAGTCTTAGCGAAAGGCTTCTTGAGGGAAAAGCTGTAACTCTGTGAGATGAATTAACAGAACACAAAGCAGTTTCTCAGAAAGCTTCTTTCCAGTTTTTAACGGAAGATATTTCCTTTTTCAACATAGCACTCGATGGTCTCCCAAATATAACATTGCAAATTTCACAATAACAGACTTAGTCAAAGTCCTCTTGAGGGGAAAGCTTTAACTCTGTGAGATGAAATAACAGAACACAAAGCAGTTTCTCAGACAGCTTCTATCGGTTTTTATCTTAGGATATTGCCATTTTCACCGTAGCCCTTAGGAGCTTCCAAATATCACTTAGCAAATTCCACAAGAACAGCCTTAGCGAAAGGCTTCTTGAGGCGAAAGCTGGAACTCTGTGACATGAATTAACAGAACACAAAGCAGTTTCTCAGAAAGTTCTTTACAGTTTTTAACGGAAGATAGATCCTTTTTCAGCATAGCCCTCTATGGATTCCAAATATCACCTTTCAAATACCACAAGAACAGTCTTAGCGAATGGTGTCTTGGGGAGAGAGCTGTAACTCTGTGAGATGAATTAACAGACCACAAAGCAGTTTTTCAGAAAGATTCTTTCCAGTGTTTGACGGAAAATATTTCCTTTTTCACCATAACCCTCTATGGGCTTCCAAATATCACTTTGCAAATTCCAGAAGAACAGTCTTAGCGAAATGCCACTTGAGGGGAATGCTGTAACTCTGTGAGTTGAATTAACAGAACACAAAGCCGTTTCTCAGCAGGCTTCTTTCCAGTTTTTAACGGAAGATATTTCCTTTTTCACCGTAGCCCTCTGTAGGCTTAAAAAATCACTTTGCAAATTCCACAAGAACAGCCTTAGCGAAAAGCTTCTTGAGGAGAAAGCTGTAACTCTGTGAGATCAATGATGAGAACACAAAGCAGTTTCTCAGAAAGCTTCTTTTCAGTTTTTATCTTAGGATATTTCCTTTTTCAACAGACCCCTCTATGGGCTTTCAAATATCACTTTGCAAGTTCCACAAGAACAGTCTTAATGAGAGTCTTCTTGAGGTGAAAGCTGTAACTCTCTGAGGTGAATTAACAGAACACAAGGCAGTTTCTCACAAAGCTTCTTTCCAGTTTTTAACGGAAAATATTTCCTTTTTCACCATTGCTCTCTATAGGCTTCCAAATATCGCTTTGCAAATTCCACAAGAACAGTCTCAGCGAAGGGCTTCTTCAGGGGAAAGCTGTAATTTGCTAAGATGTATTCACAGAACATACGGCAGTTTCTCAGGAAGCTTCTTTCCAGTTTTTAACGGAAGATATTTCCTTTTTCACAATAGCTTTCTATGGGCTTCCAAATATCACTTTGCGAATTTCAAAAGAACAGTCTTAGGGAACGGCTTCTTGAGGGGAAAGCTGTAACTCTCTGAGATGAACTAAGAGAACACAATGCAGTTTCTCAGAAAGTTTCTTTTCAGTTTTCTTCTTAGGATATTTCCGTTTTCGTCAAAGCCCTCTATGGGCTTCGAATATCACTTTGCAAATTCCACAAGAACAGTCTCAGTGAACGGCTTCTTGAGGGGAAATGTGTAACTCTGTGAGATGAATTAAACGAACACAAAGCAGTTTCTCAGAAAGCTTCTTTTCAGTTTTTATCTTAAGACATATCCTTTTTCACCATAGCCCTCTATGGGCTTCCAAATAACACTTTGCAAATTAGACAAGAACAGTCTTAGCGAAAGGCTTCTTGAGGGGAAAGCTGTAACATTGTGAGATGAATTAACAGAACACAAAGCAGTCTCTCAGAAAGCTTCTTTCCAGTTTTCAACTGATGATATTTTCTTTTTCACCATGGCAAATTATGGGCTTCCAAATATCACTTTGCAAATTCCACAAGAACAGTCTTTCCCAAAGGCTTCTTGAGGGGAAAGGTCTAACACAGTGTGATGAATAAACAGAACACAAAGCAGTCTCTCAGAAAGTTTCTATCCCGTTTTTCACTGAAGATATTTCCTTTTTCACCATAGCCCTCTAGGGGCTTCCAAATATCACTTTGCAAATCCCACAAGAAGAGCCTTAGCGAAAGGCTTCTTGAGGGGAACGCTGTAACTGTGTGAGACGAATTAACAGAACACAGAGCAGTTTCTCAGAAAGCCTCTTTCCAGTTTATAACGGAAGATATTTCCTTTTCACCATAGCCCTCTATGGGCTTCCAAATATCACTTTGCAAACTCCACAAGAACAGTCTTAGCGAACGGCTACCTGAGGGGAAAGCTGTAACTCTGTGAGATGAGTTGACAGAACACAAAGTAGTTTCTCAGAAAGCCTCTTTCCAGTTTTTATCGGAAGTTATTTCCTTTTTCACCATACCCCCTATGGGCCTCCAAATATCACTTTGCAAATTCCACAAGAACAGTCTCAGCCAAAGGCTTCTTGAGGGGAAAGCTGTAACTGTGTGAGATGAATTAACACAACACAAAGCAGTTTCTCAGAAAGCTTCTTTCCAGTTTATAACGGAAGATGTTTCCTTTTTAACCGTAGCCCTCTACGGGCTTCCAAATATCACTTTGCAAATTCCACGAGGACAGTGTTAGAGAGAGGCTTCTTGAGGGGAAAGCTGTAAGTCTGTGAGATGAATTAACAGAACACAATGTAGTTTTTCATAAAGCTTCTTTTCAGTATTATCTTAGGATATTTCCTTTTTCACCATAGCCCTCTATGGGATTCTAAGTATCACTTTCCAATTTCCACAAAAACAGTCTAAGTCTAAGCGAAAGGCTTCTTGAGGGGAAAGCTGTAACTCTGTGAGTTTAATTATCAGAACAGAAAGCAGTTGGTCAGAAAGCCTCTTTCCTGTTTTTAACGGAAGATATTTCCTTTTTCACCATAGCCCTCTATGATCCTCCAAATATCACATTGCAAATTCCACAAGAACAGTCTTAGCGAAAGGCTTCCTGAGGGGAAAGCTGTAACCCTGAGAGATGAATTTACAGAACACAAAGCAGTTTCTCAGAAAGCTTCTTTCCAGTTTGTAACAGAAGATATTTCCCTTTTCACCACAGCCCTCTGTGGGCTTCCAAATATCACTTTGCAAATCACACAAGAACAGTCTTAGCGAAATGGTTCTTGAGGGGAAAGCTGTAACTCAGTGAGATTAATTAACAGAACACAAGGCAGTTTCTCAGAAAGCTTCTTTCCAGTTTTTAACGGAAGATATTTCCTTTTTCACCATAGCCCTCTATGGTCTCCCAAATATAACATTGCAAATTTCACAAGAACAGTCTTAGTCAACGGCCTCTTGAGGGGAAAGCTGTAACTCTGTGAGATGAACTAACAGAACACAAAGCAGTTTCTCAGACAGGTTATTTTCGGTTTTTATCTTAGGATATTGCCATTTGCATCGTAGCACTCTATGGGCTTCGAAATATCACTTTGCAAATTCCACATGAATAGACTTAGTGAAAGGCTTCTTGAGGGGAAAGCTGTAACTCTGTGAGATGAATTAACAGAACACAAAGCAGTTTCTCAGAAAGCTTCTTTCAAGCAGGTAGCTGAAGATATTTCCATTGTCACCATAGACTTTACGAGCTTCCAAATACCACTTAGCAATTTCCACAAGAACAGCCTTAGCGAAAGGCGTCTTGAGGGGAACGCTGTAACTCTGAGATGAATTAACAGAACACCAAGCAGTTTCTCAGAAAGATTCTTTCCAGTTTTTAACTGAAGATGTTTCCTTTTACACAATAGCCCCCGATGGGCTTCCAAATATCACTTTGCAAATTTCACAAGAACAGTCTTAGCGAAAGTCTTCTTGAGGGGAAAGCTGTATCTCTGTGTGATGAATTAACAGAACACAAAGCAGTTTCTCAGAAAGCTTCTTTAGAGTTGTTAACGGAAGATTGTTCCTTTTCAACCATAGCCCTCTAAGGACTTCCAAATATCTCCTTGCAAATTCCACAAGAACAGTCTTAGCGAATGGTTTCTTGAGGAGAAAGCTGTAACTCTGTGAGATGAATTAACAGACCACAAAGGAGTTTTTCAGAAAGATTCTTTCCAGTGTTTAACGGAAAATATTTCCTTTTTCACCATATCCCTCTACGGGCTTCCAAATATCACTTTGTAAATTTAACAAGAACAGTCCTAGCGAAAGGCTTCTTGAGGGGAAAGCCGTAACTCTGTGAGATGAAGTAACAGAATACAAAGCAGTTTCTCAGAAAGCTTCTTTCCAGTTTTTAACCTAGGATATTTCCTTTTTCATCGTAGCGCCCTTTAGTCTTAAAAAATCACTTTGCAAATTCCACAAGAACAGCCTTAGCGAAAGGTACTTGAGGGGCAGGCTGTAAATTTGTGAGTTAACTAACAGAATACAAAGCAGTTTCTCAGAAAGCTTCTTTACTGTTTTTGCCTTAGGATACTTCCATTTTCACCATAGCCGTCTAAGGGTTTCGAAATATCACTTTGCAAATTCCACAAGAACAGTCTTAGAGAAAGGCTTCTTGAGAGGAAAGCTGTAAATATGTGAGATGAATTAACAGAACACAAAGAAGTTTCCCAGAAAGCTTCATTTCAGTTTTTATCTTAGGATATTTCCTTTTTCACCATAGCTCTCTATGGGCTTCCAAATATCACTTTGCAAATTCCACGAGAACAGTCTCAGCGAAAGGCTTCTTGATGGGAAACCTGTAAGTCTGTGGAATGAATTAACAGAAAACAAAGCAGTTTCTCAGAAACCTTCTTTCCAGTTTTTAACTGAAGATATTTCCTTTTTCACCGTAACCCTCTATGGGATTCCAAATATCACTTTGCAAATTTCACTAGAACAGTCTTAGTGAACGGATGCTTGAGGGTAAATCTCTAACTCTGTGAGATGAACTAACAGAAAACAAAGCAGTTTCTGAGAAAGATTCTTTTTGGTTTTTCTCTTACGATATTTCCATTTTCACCATAGCCCTCTATGGGCTTTCAAATATCACCTTGCAAATTCCACAAGAAGAGTCTTAGCGAAAGGCTTCTTGAGGGAAAAGCTGTAACTCTGTGAGATGAATTAACAGAACACAAAGCAGTTTCTCAGAAAGCTTCTTTCCAGTTTTTAACGGAAGATATTTCCTTTTTCAACATAGCACTCGATGGTCTCCCAAATATAACATTGCAAATTTCACAATAACAGACTTAGTCAAAGTCCTCTTGAGGGGAAAGCTTTAACTCTATGAGATGAAATAACAGAACACAAAGCAGTTTCTCAGACAGCTTCTATCGGTTTTTATCTTAGGATATTGCCATTTTCACCGTAGCCCTTAGGAGCTTCCAAATATCACTTAGCAAATTCCACAAGAACAGCCTTAGCGAAAGGCTTCTTGAGGCGAAAGCTGGAACTCTGTGACATGAATTAACAGAACACAAAGCAGTTTCTCAGAAAGTTCTTTACAGTTTTTAACGGAAGATAGATCCTTTTTCAGCATAGCCCTCTATGGATTCCAAATATCACCTTTCAAATACCACAAGAACAGTCTTAGCGAATGGTGTCTTGGGGAGAGAGCTGTAACTCTGTTAGATGAATTAACAGACCACAAAGCAGTTTTTCAGAAAGATTCTTTCCAGTGTTTGACGGAAAATATTTCCTTTTTCACCATAACCCTCTATGGGCTTCCAAATATCACTTTGCAAATTCCAGAAGAACAGTCTTAGCGAAATGCCACTTGAGGGGAATGCTGTAACTCTGTGAGTTGAATTAACAGAACACAAAGCCGTTTCTCAGCAGGCTTCTTTCCAGTTTTTAACGGAAGATATTTCCTTTTTCACCGTAGCCCTCTGTAGGCTTAAAAAATCACTTTGCAAATTCCACAAGAACAGCCTTAGCGAAAAGCTTCTTGAGGAGAAAGCTGTAACTCTGTGAGATCAATGATGAGAACACAAAGCAGTTTCTCAGAAAGCTTCTTTTCAGTTTTTATCTTAGGATATTTCCTTTTTCAACAGACCCCTCTATGGGCTTTCAAATATCACTTTGCAAGTTCCACAAGAACAGTCTTAATGAGAGTCTTCTTGAGGTGAAAGCTGTAACTCTCTGAGGTGAATTAACAGAACACAAGGCAGTTTCTCACAAAGCTTCTTTCCAGTTTTTAACGGAAAATATTTCCTTTTTCACCATTGCTCTCTATAGGCTTCCAAATATCGCTTTGCAAATTCCACAAGAACAGTCTCAGCGAAGGGCTTCTTCAGGGGAAAGCTGTAATTTGCTAAGATGTATTCACAGAACATACGGCAGTTTCTCAGGAAGCTTCTTTCCAGTTTTTAACGGAAGATATTTCCTTTTTCACAATAGCTTTCTATGGGCTTCCAAATATCACTTTGCGAATTTCAAAAGAACAGTCTTAGGGAACGGCTTCTTGAGGGGAAAGCTGTAACTCTCTGAGATGAACTAAGAGAACACAATGCAGTTTCTCAGAAAGTTTCTTTTCAGTTTTCTTCTTAGGATATTTCCGTTTTCGTCAAAGCCCTCTATGGGCTTCGAATATCACTTTGCAAATTCCACAAGAACAGTCTCAGTGAACGGCTTCTTGAGGGGAAATGTGTAACTCTGTGAGATGAATTAAACGAACACAAAGCAGTTTCTCAGAAAGCTTCTTTTCAGTTTTTATCTTAAGACATATCCTTTTTCACCATAGCCCTCTATGGGCTTCCAAATAACACTTTGCAAATTAGACAAGAACAGTCTTAGCGAAAGGCTTCTTGAGGGGAAAGCTGTAACATTGTGAGATGAATTAACAGAACACAAAGCAGTCTCTCAGAAAGCTTCTTTCCAGTTTTCAACTGATGATATTTTCTTTTTCACCATGGCAAATTATGGGCTTCCAAATATCACTTTGCAAATTCCACAAGAACAGTCTTTCCCAAAGGCTTCTTGAGGGGAAAGGTCTAACACAGTGTGATGAATAAACAGAACACAAAGCAGTCTCTCAGAAAGTTTCTATCCCGTTTTTCACTGAAGATATTTCCTTTTTCACCATAGCCCTCTAGGGGCTTCCAAATATCACTTTGCAAATCCCACAAGAAGAGCCTTAGCGAAAGGCTTCTTGAGGGGAACGCTGTAACTGTGTGAGACGAATTAACAGAACACAGAGCAGTTTCTCAGAAAGCCTCTTTCCAGTTTATAACGGAAGATATTTCCTTTTCACCATAGCCCTCTATGGGCTTCCAAATATCACTTTGCAAACTCCACAAGAACAGTCTTAGCGAACGGCTACCTGAGGGGAAAGCTGTAACTCTGTGAGATGAGTTGACAGAACACAAAGTAGTTTCTCAGAAAGCCTCTTTCCAGTTTTTATCGGAAGTTATTTCCTTTTTCACCATACCCCCTATGGGCCTCCAAATATCACTTTGCAAATTCCACAAGAACAGTCTCAGCCAAAGGCTTCTTGAGGGGAAAGCTGTAACTGTGTGAGATGAATTAACACAACACAAAGCAGTTTCTCAGAAAGCTTCTTTCCAGTTTATAACGGAAGATGTTTCCTTTTTAACCGTAGCCCTCTACGGGCTTCCAAATATCACTTTGCAAATTCCACGAGGACAGTGTTAGAGAGAGGCTTCTTGAGGGGAAAGCTGTAAGTCTGTGAGATGAATTAACAGAACACAATGTAGTTTTTCATAAAGCTTCTTTTCAGTATTATCTTAGGATATTTCCTTTTTCACCATAGCCCTCTATGGGATTCTAAGTATCACTTTCCAATTTCCACAAAAACAGTCTAAGTCTAAGCGAAAGGCTTCTTGAGGGGAAAGCTGTAACTCTGTGAGTTTAATTATCAGAACAGAAAGCAGTTGGTCAGAAAGCCTCTTTCCTGTTTTTAACGGAAGATATTTCCTTTTTCACCATAGCCCTCTATGATCCTCCAAATATCACATTGCAAATTCCACAAGAACAGTCTTAGCGAAAGGCTTCCTGAGGGGAAAGCTGTAACCCTGAGAGATGAATTTACAGAACACAAAGCAGTTTCTCAGAAAGCTTCTTTCCAGTTTGTAACAGAAGATATTTCCCTTTTCACCACAGCCCTCTGTGGGCTTCCAAATATCACTTTGCAAATCACACAAGAACAGTCTTAGCGAAATGGTTCTTGAGGGGAAAGCTGTAACTCAGTGAGATTAATTAACAGAACACAAGGCAGTTTCTCAGAAAGCTTCTTTCCAGTTTTTAACGGAAGATATTTCCTTTTTCACCATAGCCCTCTATGGTCTCCCAAATATAACATTGCAAATTTCACAAGAACAGTCTTAGTCAACGGCCTCTTGAGGGGAAAGCTGTAACTCTGTGAGATGAACTAACAGAACACAAAGCAGTTTCTCAGACAGGTTATTTTCGGTTTTTATCTTAGGATATTGCCATTTGCATCGTAGCACTCTATGGGCTTCGAAATATCACTTTGCAAATTCCACATGAATAGACTTAGTGAAAGGCTTCTTGAGGGGAAAGCTGTAACTCTGTGAGATGAATTAACAGAACACAAAGCAGTTTCTCAGAAAGCTTCTTTCAAGCAGGTAGCTGAAGATATTTCCATTGTCACCATAGACTTTACGAGCTTCCAAATACCACTTAGCAATTTCCACAAGAACAGCCTTAGCGAAAGGCGTCTTGAGGGGAACGCTGTAACTCTGAGATGAATTAACAGAACACCAAGCAGTTTCTCAGAAAGATTCTTTCCAGTTTTTAACTGAAGATGTTTCCTTTTACACAATAGCCCCCGATGGGCTTCCAAATATCACTTTGCAAATTTCACAAGAACAGTCTTAGCGAAAGTCTTCTTGAGGGGAAAGCTGTATCTCTGTGTGATGAATTAACAGAACACAAAGCAGTTTCTCAGAAAGCTTCTTTAGAGTTGTTAACGGAAGATTGTTCCTTTTCAACCATAGCCCTCTAAGGACTTCCAAATATCTCCTTGCAAATTCCACAAGAACAGTCTTAGCGAATGGTTTCTTGAGGAGAAAGCTGTAACTCTGTGAGATGAATTAACAGACCACAAAGGAGTTTTTCAGAAAGATTCTTTCCAGTGTTTAACGGAAAATATTTCCTTTTTCACCATATCCCTCTACGGGCTTCCAAATATCACTTTGTAAATTTAACAAGAACAGTCCTAGCGAAAGGCTTCTTGAGGGGAAAGCCGTAACTCTGTGAGATGAAGTAACAGAATACAAAGCAGTTTCTCAGAAAGCTTCTTTCCAGTTTTTAACCTAGGATATTTCCTTTTTCATCGTAGCGCTCTTTAGTCTTAAAAAATCACTTTGCAAATTCCACAAGAACAGCCTTAGCGAAAGGTACTTGAGGGGCAGGCTGTAAATTTGTGAGTTAACTAACAGAATACAAAGCAGTTTCTCAGAAAGCTTCTTTACTGTTTTTGCCTTAGGATACTTCCATTTTCACCATAGCCGTCTAAGGGTTTCGAAATATCACTTTGCAAATTCCACAAGAACAGTCTTAGAGAAAGGCTTCTTGAGAGGAAAGCTGTAAATATGTGAGATGAATTAACAGAACACAAAGAAGTTTCCCAGAAAGCTTCATTTCAGTTTTTATCTTAGGATATTTCCTTTTTCACCATAGCTCTCTATGGGCTTCCAAATATCACTTTGCAAATTCCACGAGAACAGTCTCAGCGAAAGGCTTCTTGATGGGAAACCTGTAAGTCTGTGGAATGAATTAACAGAAAACAAAGCAGTTTCTCAGAAACCTTCTTTCCAGTTTTTAACTGAAGATATTTCCTTTTTCACCGTAACCCTCTATGGGATTCCAAATATCACTTTGCAAATTTCACTAGAACAGTCTTAGTGAACGGATGCTTGAGGGTAAATCTCTAACTCTGTGAGATGAACTAACAGAAAACAAAGCAGTTTCTGAGAAAGATTCTTTTTGGTTTTTCTCTTACGATATTTCCATTTTCACCATAGCCCTCTATGGGCTTTCAAATATCACCTTGCAAATTCCACAAGAAGAGTCTTAGCGAAAGGCTTCTTGAGGGAAAAGCTGTAACTCTGTGAGATGAATTAACAGAACACAAAGCAGTTTCTCAGAAAGCTTCTTTCCAGTTTTTAACGGAAGATATTTCCTTTTTCAACATAGCACTCGATGGTCTCCCAAATATAACATTGCAAATTTCACAATAACAGACTTAGTCAAAGTCCTCTTGAGGGGAAAGCTTTAACTCTGTGAGATGAAATAACAGAACACAAAGCAGTTTCTCAGACAGCTTCTATCGGTTTTTATCTTAGGATATTGCCATTTTCACCGTAGCTCTTAGGAGCTTCCAAATATCACTTAGCAAATTCCACAAGAACAGCCTTAGCGAAAGGCTTCTTGAGGCGAAAGCTGGAACTCTGTGACATGAATTAACAGAACACAAAGCAGTTTCTCAGAAAGTTCTTTACAGTTTTTAACGGAAGATAGATCCTTTTTCAGCATAGCCCTCTATGGATTCCAAATATCACCTTTCAAATACCACAAGAACAGTCTTAGCGAATGGTGTCTTGGGGAGAAAGCTGTAACTCTGTGAGATGAATTAACAGACCACAAAGCAGTTTTTCAGAAAGATTCTTTCCAGTGTTTGACGGAAAATATTTCCTTTTTCACCATAACCCTCTATGGGCTTCCAAATATCACTTTGCAAATTCCAGAAGAACAGTCTTAGCGAAATGCCACTTGAGGGGAATGCTGTAACTCTGTGAGTTGAATTAACAGAACACAAAGCCGTTTCTCAGCAGGCTTCTTTCCAGTTTTTAACGGAAGATATTTCCTTTTTCACCGTAGCCCTCTGTAGGCTTAAAAAATCACTTTGCAAATTCCACAAGAACAGCCTTAGCGAAAAGCTTCTTGAGGAGAAAGCTGTAACTCTGTGAGATCAATGATGAGAACACAAAGCAGTTTCTCAGAAAGCTTCTTTTCAGTTTTTATCTTAGGATATTTCCTTTTTCAACAGACCCCTCTATGGGCTTTCAAATATCACTTTGCAAGTTCCACAAGAACAGTCTTAATGAGAGTCTTCTTGAGGTGAAAGCTGTAACTCTCTGAGGTGAATTAACAGAACACAAGGCAGTTTCTCACAAAGCTTCTTTCCAGTTTTTAACGGAAAATATTTCCTTTTTCACCATTGCTCTCTATAGGCTTCCAAATATCGCTTTGCAAATTCCACAAGAACAGTCTCAGCGAAGGGCTTCTTCAGGGGAAAGCTGTAATTTGCTAAGATGTATTCACAGAACATACGGCAGTTTCTCAGGAAGCTTCTTTCCAGTTTTTAACGGAAGATATTTCCTTTTTCACAATAGCTTTCTATGGGCTTCCAAATATCACTTTGCGAATTTCAAAAGAACAGTCTTAGGGAACGGCTTCTTGAGGGGAAAGCTGTAACTCTCTGAGATGAACTAAGAGAACACAATGCAGTTTCTCAGAAAGTTTCTTTTCAGTTTTCTTCTTAGGATATTTCCGTTTTCGTCAAAGCCCTCTATGGGCTTCGAATATCACTTTGCAAATTCCACAAGAACAGTCTCAGTGAACGGCTTCTTGAGGGGAAATGTGTAACTCTGTGAGATGAATTAAACGAACACAAAGCAGTTTCTCAGAAAGCTTCTTTTCAGTTTTTATCTTAAGACATATCCTTTTTCACCATAGCCCTCTATGGGCTTCCAAATAACACTTTGCAAATTAGACAAGAACAGTCTTAGCGAAAGGCTTCTTGAGGGGAAAGCTGTAACATTGTGAGATGAATTAACAGAACACAAAGCAGTCTCTCAGAAAGCTTCTTTCCAGTTTTCAACTGATGATATTTTCTTTTTCACCATGGCAAATTATGGGCTTCCAAATATCACTTTGCAAATTCCACAAGAACAGTCTTTCCCAAAGGCTTCTTGAGGGGAAAGGTCTAACACAGTGTGATGAATAAACAGAACACAAAGCAGTCTCTCAGAAAGTTTCTATCCCGTTTTTCACTGAAGATATTTCCTTTTTCACCATAGCCCTCTAGGGGCTTCCAAATATCACTTTGCAAATCCCACAAGAAGAGCCTTAGCGAAAGGCTTCTTGAGGGGAACGCTGTAACTGTGTGAGACGAATTAACAGAACACAGAGCAGTTTCTCAGAAAGCCTCTTTCCAGTTTATAACGGAAGATATTTCCTTTTCACCATAGCCCTCTATGGGCTTCCAAATATCACTTTGCAAACTCCACAAGAACAGTCTTAGCGAACGGCTACCTGAGGGGAAAGCTGTAACTCTGTGAGATGAGTTGACAGAACACAAAGTAGTTTCTCAGAAAGCCTCTTTCCAGTTTTTATCGGAAGTTATTTCCTTTTTCACCATACCCCCTATGGGCCTCCAAATATCACTTTGCAAATTCCACAAGAACAGTCTCAGCCAAAGGCTTCTTGAGGGGAAAGCTGTAACTGTGTGAGATGAATTAACACAACACAAAGCAGTTTCTCAGAAAGCTTCTTTCCAGTTTATAACGGAAGATGTTTCCTTTTTAACCGTAGCCCTCTACGGGCTTCCAAATATCACTTTGCAAATTCCACGAGGACAGTGTTAGAGAGAGGCTTCTTGAGGGGAAAGCTGTAAGTCTGTGAGATGAATTAACAGAACACAATGTAGTTTTTCATAAAGCTTCTTTTCAGTATTATCTTAGGATATTTCCTTTTTCACCATAGCCCTCTATGGGATTCTAAGTATCACTTTCCAATTTCCACAAAAACAGTCTAAGTCTAAGCGAAAGGCTTCTTGAGGGGAAAGCTGTAACTCTGTGAGTTTAATTATCAGAACAGAAAGCAGTTGGTCAGAAAGCCTCTTTCCTGTTTTTAACGGAAGATATTTCCTTTTTCACCATAGCCCTCTATGATCCTCCAAATATCACATTGCAAATTCCACAAGAACAGTCTTAGCGAAAGGCTTCCTGAGGGGAAAGCTGTAACCCTGAGAGATGAATTTACAGAACACAAAGCAGTTTCTCAGAAAGCTTCTTTCCAGTTTGTAACAGAAGATATTTCCCTTTTCACCACAGCCCTCTGTGGGCTTCCAAATATCACTTTGCAAATCACACAAGAACAGTCTTAGCGAAATGGTTCTTGAGGGGAAAGCTGTAACTCAGTGAGATTAATTAACAGAACACAAGGCAGTTTCTCAGAAAGCTTCTTTCCAGTTTTTAACGGAAGATATTTCCTTTTTCACCATAGCCCTCTATGGTCTCCCAAATATAACATTGCAAATTTCACAAGAACAGTCTTAGTCAACGGCCTCTTGAGGGGAAAGCTGTAACTCTGTGAGATGAACTAACAGAACACAAAGCAGTTTCTCAGACAGGTTATTTTCGGTTTTTATCTTAGGATATTGCCATTTGCATCGTAGCACTCTATGGGCTTCGAAATATCACTTTGCAAATTCCACATGAATAGACTTAGTGAAAGGCTTCTTGAGGGGAAAGCTGTAACTCTGTGAGATGAATTAACAGAACACAAAGCAGTTTCTCAGAAAGCTTCTTTCAAGCAGGTAGCTGAAGATATTTCCATTGTCACCATAGACTTTACGAGCTTCCAAATACCACTTAGCAATTTCCACAAGAACAGCCTTAGCGAAAGGCGTCTTGAGGGGAACGCTGTAACTCTGAGATGAATTAACAGAACACCAAGCAGTTTCTCAGAAAGATTCTTTCCAGTTTTTAACTGAAGATGTTTCCTTTTACACAATAGCCCCCGATGGGCTTCCAAATATCACTTTGCAAATTTCACAAGAACAGTCTTAGCGAAAGTCTTCTTGAGGGGAAAGCTGTATCTCTGTGTGATGAATTAACAGAACACAAAGCAGTTTCTCAGAAAGCTTCTTTAGAGTTGTTAACGGAAGATTGTTCCTTTTCAACCATAGCCCTCTAAGGACTTCCAAATATCTCCTTGCAAATTCCACAAGAACAGTCTTAGCGAATGGTTTCTTGAGGAGAAAGCTGTAACTCTGTGAGATGAATTAACAGACCACAAAGGAGTTTTTCAGAAAGATTCTTTCCAGTGTTTAACGGAAAATATTTCCTTTTTCACCATATCCCTCTACGGGCTTCCAAATATCACTTTGTAAATTTAACAAGAACAGTCCTAGCGAAAGGCTTCTTGAGGGGAAAGCCGTAACTCTGTGAGATGAAGTAACAGAATACAAAGCAGTTTCTCAGAAAGCTTCTTTCCAGTTTTTAACCTAGGATATTTCCTTTTTCATCGTAGCGCTCTTTAGTCTTAAAAAATCACTTTGCAAATTCCACAAGAACAGCCTTAGCGAAAGGTACTTGAGGGGCAGGCTGTAAATTTGTGAGTTAACTAACAGAATACAAAGCAGTTTCTCAGAAAGCTTCTTTACTGTTTTTGCCTTAGGATACTTCCATTTTCACCATAGCCGTCTAAGGGTTTCGAAATATCACTTTGCAAATTCCACAAGAACAGTCTTAGAGAAAGGCTTCTTGAGAGGAAAGCTGTAAATATGTGAGATGAATTAACAGAACACAAAGAAGTTTCCCAGAAAGCTTCATTTCAGTTTTTATCTTAGGATATTTCCTTTTTCACCATAGCTCTCTATGGGCTTCCAAATATCACTTTGCAAATTCCACGAGAACAGTCTCAGCGAAAGGCTTCTTGATGGGAAACCTGTAAGTCTGTGGAATGAATTAACAGAAAACAAAGCAGTTTCTCAGAAACCTTCTTTCCAGTTTTTAACTGAAGATATTTCCTTTTTCACCGTAACCCTCTATGGGATTCCAAATATCACTTTGCAAATTTCACTAGAACAGTCTTAGTGAACGGATGCTTGAGGGTAAATCTCTAACTCTGTGAGATGAACCAACAGAAAACAAAGCAGTTTCTGAGAAAGATTCTTTTTGGTTTTTCTCTTACGATATTTCCATTTTCACCATAGCCCTCTATGGGCTTTCAAATATCACCTTGCAAATTCCACAAGAAGAGTCTTAGCGAAAGGCTTCTTGAGGGAAAAGCTGTAACTCTGTGAGATGAATTAACAGAACACAAAGCAGTTTCTCAGAAAGCTTCTTTCCAGTTTTTAACGGAAGATATTTCCTTTTTCAACATAGCACTCGATGGTCTCCCAAATATAACATTGCAAATTTCACAATAACAGACTTAGTCAAAGTCCTCTTGAGGGGAAAGCTTTAACTCTGTGAGATGAAATAACAGAACACAAAGCAGTTTCTCAGACAGCTTCTATCGGTTTTTATCTTAGGATATTGCCATTTTCACCGTAGCCCTTAGGAGCTTCCAAATATCACTTAGCAAATTCCACAAGAACAGCCTTAGCGAAAGGCTTCTTGAGGCGAAAGCTGGAACTCTGTGACATGAATTAACAGAACACAAAGCAGTTTCTCAGAAAGTTCTTTACAGTTTTTAACGGAAGATAGATCCTTTTTCAGCATAGCCCTCTATGGATTCCAAATATCACCTTTCAAATACCACAAGAACAGTCTTAGCGAATGGTGTCTTGGGGAGAAAGCTGTAACTCTGTGAGATGAATTAACAGACCACAAAGCAGTTTTTCAGAAAGATTCTTTCCAGTGTTTGACGGAAAATATTTCCTTTTTCACCATAACCCTCTATGGGCTTCCAAATATCACTTTGCAAATTCCAGAAGAACAGTCTTAGCGAAATGCCACTTGAGGGGAATGCTGTAACTCTGTGAGTTGAATTAACAGAACACAAAGCCGTTTCTCAGCAGGCTTCTTTCCAGTTTTTAACGGAAGATATTTCCTTTTTCACCGTAGCCCTCTGTAGGCTTAAAAAATCACTTTGCAAATTCCACAAGAACAGCCTTAGCGAAAAGCTTCTTGAGGAGAAAGCTGTAACTCTGTGAGATCAATGATGAGAACACAAAGCAGTTTCTCAGAAAGCTTCTTTTCAGTTTTTATCTTAGGATATTTCCTTTTTCAACAGACCCCTCTATGGGCTTTCAAATATCACTTTGCAAGTTCCACAAGAACAGTCTTAATGAGAGTCTTCTTGAGGTGAAAGCTGTAACTCTCTGAGGTGAATTAACAGAACACAAGGCAGTTTCTCACAAAGCTTCTTTCCAGTTTTTAACGGAAAATATTTCCTTTTTCACCATTGCTCTCTATAGGCTTCCAAATATCGCTTTGCAAATTCCACAAGAACAGTCTCAGCGAAGGGCTTCTTCAGGGGAAAGCTGTAATTTGCTAAGATGTATTCACAGAACATACGGCAGTTTCTCAGGAAGCTTCTTTCCAGTTTTTAACGGAAGATATTTCCTTTTTCACAATAGCTTTCTATGGGCTTCCAAATATCACTTTGCGAATTTCAAAAGAACAGTCTTAGGGAACGGCTTCTTGAGGGGAAAGCTGTAACTCTCTGAGATGAACTAAGAGAACACAATGCAGTTTCTCAGAAAGTTTCTTTTCAGTTTTCTTCTTAGGATATTTCCGTTTTCGTCAAAGCCCTCTATGGGCTTCGAATATCACTTTGCAAATTCCACAAGAACAGTCTCAGTGAACGGCTTCTTGAGGGGAAATGTGTAACTCTGTGAGATGAATTAAACGAACACAAAGCAGTTTCTCAGAAAGCTTCTTTTCAGTTTTTATCTTAAGACATATCCTTTTTCACCATAGCCCTCTATGGGCTTCCAAATAACACTTTGCAAATTAGACAAGAACAGTCTTAGCGAAAGGCTTCTTGAGGGGAAAGCTGTAACATTGTGAGATGAATTAACAGAACACAAAGCAGTCTCTCAGAAAGCTTCTTTCCAGTTTTCAACTGATGATATTTTCTTTTTCACCATGGCAAATTATGGGCTTCCAAATATCACTTTGCAAATTCCACAAGAACAGTCTTTCCCAAAGGCTTCTTGAGGGGAAAGGTCTAACACAGTGTGATGAATAAACAGAACACAAAGCAGTCTCTCAGAAAGTTTCTATCCCGTTTTTCACTGAAGATATTTCCTTTTTCACCATAGCCCTCTAGGGGCTTCCAAATATCACTTTGCAAATCCCACAAGAAGAGCCTTAGCGAAAGGCTTCTTGAGGGGAACGCTGTAACTGTGTGAGACGAATTAACAGAACACAGAGCAGTTTCTCAGAAAGCCTCTTTCCAGTTTATAACGGAAGATATTTCCTTTTCACCATAGCCCTCTATGGGCTTCCAAATATCACTTTGCAAACTCCACAAGAACAGTCTTAGCGAACGGCTACCTGAGGGGAAAGCTGTAACTCTGTGAGATGAGTTGACAGAACACAAAGTAGTTTCTCAGAAAGCCTCTTTCCAGTTTTTATCGGAAGTTATTTCCTTTTTCACCATACCCCCTATGGGCCTCCAAATATCACTTTGCAAATTCCACAAGAACAGTCTCAGCCAAAGGCTTCTTGAGGGGAAAGCTGTAACTGTGTGAGATGAATTAACACAACACAAAGCAGTTTCTCAGAAAGCTTCTTTCCAGTTTATAACGGAAGATGTTTCCTTTTTAACCGTAGCCCTCTACGGGCTTCCAAATATCACTTTGCAAATTCCACGAGGACAGTGTTAGAGAGAGGCTTCTTGAGGGGAAAGCTGTAAGTCTGTGAGATGAATTAACAGAACACAATGTAGTTTTTCATAAAGCTTCTTTTCAGTATTATCTTAGGATATTTCCTTTTTCACCATAGCCCTCTATGGGATTCTAAGTATCACTTTCCAATTTCCACAAAAACAGTCTAAGCGAAAGGCTTCTTGAGGGGAAAGCTGTAACTCTGTGAGTTTAATTATCAGAACAGAAAGCAGTTGGTCAGAAAGCCTCTTTCCTGTTTTTAACGGAAGATATTTCCTTTTTCACCATAGCCCTCTATGATCCTCCAAATATCACATTGCAAATTCCACAAGAACAGTCTTAGCGAAAGGCTTCCTGAGGGGAAAGCTGTAACCCTGAGAGATGAATTTACAGAACACAAAGCAGTTTCTCAGAAAGCTTCTTTCCAGTTTGTAACAGAAGATATTTCCCTTTTCACCACAGCCCTCTGTGGGCTTCCAAATATCACTTTGCAAATCACACAAGAACAGTCTTAGCGAAATGGTTCTTGAGGGGAAAGCTGTAACTCAGTGAGATTAATTAACAGAACACAAGGCAGTTTCTCAGAAAGCTTCTTTCCAGTTTTTAACGGAAGATATTTCCTTTTTCACCATAGCCCTCTATGGTCTCCCAAATATAACATTGCAAATTTCACAAGAACAGTCTTAGTCAACGGCCTCTTGAGGGGAAAGCTGTAACTCTGTGAGATGAATTAACAGAACACAAAGCAGTTTCTCAGACAGGTTATTTTCGGTTTTTATCTTAGGATATTGCCATTTGCATCGTAGCACTCTATGGGCTTTGAAATATCACTTTGCAAATTCCACATGAATAGACTTAGTGAAAGGCTTCTTGAGGGGAAAGCTGTAACTCTGTGAGATGAATTAACAGAACACAAAGCAGTTTCTCAGAAAGCTTCTTTCAAGCAGGTAGCTGAAGATATTTCCATTGTCACCATAGACTTTACGAGCTTCCAAATACCACTTAGCAATTTCCACAAGAACAGCCTTAGCGAAAGGCGTCTTGAGGGGAACGCTGTAACTCTGAGATGAATTAACAGAACACCAAGCAGTTTCTCAGAAAGATTCTTTCCAGTTTTTAACTGAAGATGTTTCCTTTTACACAATAGCCCCCGATGGGCTTCCAAATATCACTTTGCAAATTTCACAAGAACAGTCTTAGCGAAAGTCTTCTTGAGGGGAAAGCTGTATCTCTGTGTGATGAATTAACAGAACACAAAGCAGTTTCTCAGAAAGCTTCTTTAGAGTTGTTAACGGAAGATT
>NW_027326860.1:0-27707 GCF_047675955.1 Chlorocebus sabaeus
TCAGCCAGTCTGCTATGGTTTGAGCCGGTCAAAACCGATTTGAGCCGTTCAAAACCGGTTTTGTGATGGTCAAAACGTATTGAACTGGTCTGGTCTGGTTTGAGCTGGTCTAATCAGGTCAAAACCGCTTTAAGCCGGTAAAAACCGGTTTTACCCTGTCTGGAATGGTTTGAGCCGGTCAAAACCGGTTTCAGCCGGTCCAAACGGGATTGAGGCAGTCACAACCGGTTTGAACCGGTATGGTCTTGTTTGAGCCAGTCAAAACCGGCTCAGTTCGGTCAAAACCGTTTTGAGCCGGTCTGGTCTGGTTTGCACCGGTCAAAACAGGTTTGTGGCCCAGTTTTAGGCGGGTCTGTGACGGTCTGGTCCGGTTGGATCCGATTTTAGCTGGTCTTGACCTCTCTGCTTCGTTTGAATACGGTCTCATCCGGTCGAAACCGATTTCAGCCTGTCTGGTGTGGTTTGAGCAGGTCAAAACTGCTTGACCCGGTCAAAACCGATTTGAGCCGGTCTGGTCTGGTTTGAGCCGGTCTGCTCTGGTTTGAGTCGGTCAAAACCGGTTCGAGCCAATCAAAACCTGTTTGAGCCGGTTTGGTCTGGTTGAAGCCAGTCAAAACCGATTCGAGACTGTCTGAGCTGGTGTGGTCCGGTTTGATCTGGTCTAATCAGGTCAAAACCGGTTTGGGCCGGTGAAAACCTGTGTTAGCCGGTCTGGAGAGGTTTGAGCTGGTCAAAACCGGTTTGAGCCGGTCAAAACCGGATTGCGCCGGTCTAAACCAGTTTGAACCTGTCTGGTCTGGTTTGAGCCAGTCAAAGCCGATTTGAGCCGGTCTGGCCCGGTTTTAGGCGGTCTGTGCCACTCTCATCTGGTTTGATCCGGTTTCAGCCGGTCTGGGTCTGTCTGGGCCAGTTCGATACGGTTGTGAGCCAGTCTGGTCCGGTTTGATCCATTGTCATCCGGTCAAAACCGGTTTGAACCGCTCTGGTCCGGATTGAGCCGGTCTGGTCTGGTTTGAGCCGGTCTAAACCGGCTCAGGTCGGTGAAAACCGGTTTGAGCCCGTCTGGTCTGGTTTGAGTCAGTCAAAATCGGTTTGTGTCCCGGTATCAGCCGGTCTGGGCCAGTCTGCTCCGGTTTGATCTGGTTTCAGCTGGTCTGGGTCGGTCGAGTCCGGTTTGATCTGGTCAAAACCGCTTTGAGCCGGTCAAAACCGGTTTGGTCTCATCTGGTCAAACCCGGTTTTAGCCGGTCAATACCGGATTCAGCCGGTCTGGTGTGGTTTGAGCCAGTCAAAACCGGTTCGAGACGTTCAAAACCGGTTTGTGCCAGTCAAAACCGCATTGAACCGGTCTGGTCTGGTTTGAACTCGTCTAATCAAGTCAAAAGCGGTTTAAGCCGCTGAAAACCGGTTTTACCCGTTCTGGAGTGGTTTGAGCCCGTCAAAACCGGTTTCAGCCTGTCAAAACCGGATTGAGGCAGTCAAAATCAGTTTGAACCGGTCTGGTCTGGTTTGCGCCGGTCAAAACCAGCTCAGGTCGGTCATAACCGTTTTGAGCCGGTCTGGTTGGTTTGCACCGGTCAAAAACCGGTTTGTGGCCCAGTTTTAGGTGGTCTGGGCCTTTCTGGTCCGGTTTGATCCGATTATAGCCGGTCTGGGCCGGTCTGATTCAGTTTGATCTGGTTTCATGAGGACAAAAACGGTTTTAGCCGTTCAAAACCGGTTTCAGGCGGTCAAAACCAAATTGAGGCATTCAAAACCGGTTTGAATTGGTCTGGTCTGGTTTGAGCCGGTCAAAACCGGTTCAGGTCGGTCAAAAACGGTTTGAGCCGATCTGGTCTGGTTTCAGCCAATCAAAACCGCTTTGTGGCCCGCTTTCAGCCGGTCTGGGCCGGTCTGGTCCTGTTTGATCCGCTTTCAGCTCATCTTGGCCGTTAGAGTCTGGTTTGATCCGGTCAAAACCGCTTTGAGCCGGTCAAAACAGGTTCGAGCCGGTCTGATCTGGTTTGAACCGGGTCAAAACCGGGTTTGTGGCCCAGTTTTAGGCAGTCTGGGCCGGTCGGGTATGGTTTGATCCGATTTTAGCCTGTCTGGGCTGGTCTGATTCGGTTTGATCCGGTCTCATCTGGTCAATCCCGGTATTAGCCGGTCAAAACCGGTTTTAGCCAGTCTGGTGTGGTTTGAGCCGGTCAAAACCGGTTTGAGGCCGTTCAAAAATGGTTTGTGACGATCAAAACCGGATTGAACCTGTCTGGACTGGGTTTGAGCTGGTCTAATCAGGTCAAAACCGGTTTAAGCCGGTAAAAATGGGTATTACCCGGTCTGGAGTGGTATGAGCCGGTCAAAACTGGTTTCAGCCGGTCAAAACCGCTTTGTGGCCCGCTTTCAGCCCTTCTGGGCCGGTCTGGTTGTGTTTGATCTGGTTTCAGCTTGTCTGTGCCGGTCGAGTCTGGTTTGAACCGGTCAAAACCTCTTTGAGCCGGTCAAAACTGGTTTGAGCCGGTCTGGTCTGGTTTGAGCCTGTGAAAATCGGCTCAGATCGGTCAAAATCGGTTTGTGCTGGTCTGACCTGACTTGAACCGGTCAAAAACCGGTTTGTGGCCCAGTTTTAGGCAGTCTGCGGCGGGTCGGGTACGGTTTGATCGGATTGTAGCCGGTCTGGGCCAGTCTGATTCGGTTTGATCCGGTCTCATCCGGTCAAACCCGGTTTTAGCCGGTCAAATCCGGTTTCAGCCGGTCTGGTGTGGTTTGAGGCGGTCAAAACCGGTTTGAGCCGGTTAAAACCGGTTCGAGCCGTTCAAAACCTGTTTGTGATGATCAAAACCGGATTGAAACCTGTCTGGTCTGGTTTGAGCTGGTCTAATCAGGTCAAAACCGGTTTTACCCGGTCAAAACCGGTTTTACCCAGACTGGAGTGGTTTGACCTGGTCAAAACCAGTTTCAGCTGGTCAAAACCGAATTGAGGCTGTCAAAACCGGTTTGAACCGGTCTGGTCTGGTTTAAGCCGGTCAAAACCGGCTCAGATAGGTCAAAATAGGTTTGAGCATATCTGGTCTGGTTTCAGCTGGTCAAAATTACTTTGTGGCCCGCTTTCAGCCGGTCTGGGCTGGTCTGGTCCTGTTTGATCCGCTTTCAGCTCATCTGGGCCTGTAGAGTCTGGTTTGATCTGGTCAAAACCGCTTTCACACGGTCAAAACCGGTTTCAGCCGGTCAAAACCGGTTTCAGCCGGTCAAAACCGGATTAAGGCAGTCAAAACCGGTTTGACCTTGTCTGGTCTGGTTGGAGCCGGTCAAAACCGATTTGAGCCGGTCTGGTCTGGTTTGAGTCGGTCAAAACCGGTTTGAGCCGGTCTGGTCTGTTTGAGCCAGTCAAAACCGGTTTGTGTCCCGGTTTCAGCCAGTCTGGGCCGGTCTGCTCCGGTTTGATCTCGTTTCAGCTGGTCTGGGTCGGTCGAGTCCGGTTTGATCCGGTCAAAACCGCTTTGAGCCGGTCAAAACCGGTTTGAAACGGTATGATGTGGTTTGAGCCGGCCTGCTCTCGTTTGAGCCGGTCAATACCGGTTCGAGCCGGTCAAAACCACTCTGAGCCGGTCTGGTTTGCTTTGAACCGGTCAAAACCGGTTTGTGGCCCAGTTTTAGGCATTCTGGGCCGGTCTGGTCCGGTTTGATCCGATTTTAGCCGGACTGGGCCCGTCTGATTCGGTTTGATCCGGCCTCATCCGGTCAAAACCGGTTTCAGCCTGTCTGGTGTGGTTTGAGCAGTTCAAAACCGGTTTGATCCGGTCAAAACAGGTTTGAGCCAGTCTGGTCTGGTTTGAGCCGGTCTGGTCTGGTTTGAGCCGGTCAAAACCGGTTTGAGCCGGATTGGTCTGGTTGAAGCCAGTCAAAAGCGATTCGAGCCTGTCTGAGCCGGTCTGGTCCGTTTTGATCCGGTCTAATCGGATCAAAACCGGTTTGAGCCAGTGTAAACCGGTTTTAGCCGGTCTGGATTGGTTTGAGCCGGTCGAAACCGATTTGAGCCGGTCAAAACGGGTTTGAGCCGGTCTGGCCTGGTTTGAACCGGTCAAAACCGGTTTGTGGCCCAGTTTTAGGCAGTCTGGGCCGGTCGGGCATGGTTTGATACGATTTTAGCCAGTCTGGGCCGGTCTGATTCGGTATGATACGGTCTCATCCGGTCAAACCCGATTTTAGCCGGTCAAAACCAGTTTCAGCCGGTCTGGTGTGGTTTGAGCCGGTCAAAACCGGTTCGACCCATTCAAAACCGGTTTGTGACGATCAAAACCGGATGGAAGCGGTCTGGTCTGATATGAGCTGGTCTAATCAGGTCAAAACCGGTTTAACCGGTCAAAACGGGTTTTACCCGGACTGGAGTGGTTTGAGCCGTTCAAAAGCGGTTTCAGCCGGTCAAAACCGAATTGAGGCTGTCACAACCGTTTTGAACCGGTCTGGTCTGGTTTGAGCTGGTCAAAACCGGCTCAGGTCGGTCAAAATCGGTTTGAGCCTATCTGGTCTGTTTTCAGCCGGTCAAAAGCACTTTGTGGCCCGCTTTCAGCCAGTCTGGGCCGGTCTGGTCCTGTTTGATCCGCTTTCAGCTCATCTGGGCCGGTAGAGTCTGGTTTGATTCGGTCAAAACCGCGTTGAGCTGGTCAAAACCGGTTTGAGCCGGTCAAAACCGGATTGAGGCAGTCAAACCCGGTTTGAACCGGTCTGGTCTGTTTGGAGCCGGTCAAAACAGGCTCAGTTCAGTCAAAACCGGTTTGAGCCGGTCTGGTCTGGTTTGCACTGGTGAAAACAGGTTTGTGGCCTAGTTTTAGGCGGTCTGGGCCTGTCTGGCCCAGTTTGATCTGATTTTCGCCAGTCTGGGCCGGTCTGATTCGGTTTGATCTGGTCTCATCTGGACAAAACCGGTTTTAGCCAGTCAAAACCGGTTTCAGCCTATCTGGTGTGTCTTGAGCAGTTCAAACCCGGTTTGACCCGGTCAAAACAGGTTAGAGCCGGTCTGGTCTGGTTGAAGCCAATCAAAATCGATTCGAGCCTGTCTGGGCCGTTCTGGTCATGTTTGACCCGCTTTCAGCACATCTGGGCTGGTAGAGTCTGGTTTGATCCGGTCAAAAACCGCTTTGAGCCAGTCAAAACCTGTTTCAGCCGGTCTGGTGTGGTTTGAGCCGGTCAAAACCGGTTCGAGCCGTTCAAAACCGGTTTGTGCCGATCAAAACCGGATTGAACCGGTCTGGACTTGTTTGAGCTGTTCTAATCAGGTCACAACCGCTTTAAGCCGGTAAAAACCGGTTTTATCCGGTCTGTAGTGCTATGAGCCGGTCAAAACTGGTTTCAGCTGGTCTAAACCGAATTGAGGCAGTCAAAACCGGTTTGAACCATTCTGGTCTGGTTGGAGCCGGTCAAAACTGGCTCAGGTCCGTCAAAAACGGTTTGAGCCCATCTGGTCTGGTTTCAGCTGGTCAAAACCGCTTTGTGGCCCGCTTTCAGCTGGTCTGGGTCGGTGTGGTCCTGTGTGACCCGCTTTCAGCTCACCTGGGCCGGTAGAGTCTGGTTTGATCCGGTCAAAACCGCTTTGAGCCAGTCAAAAGCGGTTTGAGCCGGTCTGGTCTGGCTTGAACCGGTCAAAACCGGTTTGTGGCCCGGTTTTACGCAGTCCGGGGTGGTCGGGTATGGTTTAATCGGATTGTAGCCGGTCTGGGCCAGTCTGATTCGGTTTGATCCGTTCTCATCCGGTCAAACCCGGTTTTAGCCGGTCAAAACCGGTTTCAGCCGGTCTGGTGTGATTGGAGACGATCAAAACCTGTTCGAGCTGTTCAAAACCGGTTTGTGCCGGTCAAAACGGCATTGAACCGGTCTGGTCTGGTTTGCGCCGGTCAAAACCGGCTCAGGTCGGTCATAACCGGTTTGAGCCGGTCTGTTTGGTTTGCACCGGTCAAAACCGGTTTGTGGCCCAGTTTTAGGTGGTCTGGGCCTTTCTGGTCCGGTTTGATCCGATTATAGCCGGTCTGGGCCGGTCTGATTCAGTTTGATCTGGTTTCATCCGGACAAAAACGGTTTTAGCTGGTCAAAACCGGTTTCAGCCGGTCTGGTGTCATTTGAGCAGGTCAAAACCGGTTTGAGTCGGTCAAAACCGGTTTGACCCGGTCTAATCAGGTCAAAACCGGTTTGGGGCATTGAGAACCGTTTTTAGCCGGTCTGGAGTGATTTGAGCTGGTGAAAACCGGTTTGAGCCGGTCAAAACCGGATTGAGCCAGTCAAAACCGGTTTGAACCTGACTGATCTGGTTTGAGACGGTCAAAACCGGTTTGAGCCGGTCTGGCCTGGTTTTAGCTGGTCTGTGCCGCTTTCGTCTGGTTTGATCCGGTTTCAGCCGGTCTGGGCCTGTCTGAGCCCGTTTGATCCGGTTTGAGCCAGTCTGGTCAGGTTTGATCCGTTGTCATCCGGTCAAAACGGGTTTGAGCCGCTCTGGTCCGGATTGAGCCTGTCTGGTCTGGTTTGAGCCAGTCTAAACCGGCTCAGGCCGTTCAAAACCGATTTGAGAGGGTCTGTTCTGGTTTGTGCCGGTCACAACTGATTTGTGGCCTTGTTTCAGCCGGTCTGGGCCAGTCTGCTCCGGTTTGATCCGGTTTCAGCTGGTCTGGGCCGGTCGAGTCCGGTTTGATCCGGTCAAAACCGCTTTCATCCGGTCAAAACCGGTTTGAACCGGTCAAAACCGGTTTGAGCCGGTCTGGTCTGGTTTGAGTCGGTCTGGTCTGGTTTGAGCTGGTCAAAACCGGTTTGAGCCGGTCTGGTCTGGTTTGAGCCGGTCTGGTCTGTTTTGAGCCGGTTTGGTCTGGTTGAAGCCAGTCAAAACCGATTCGAGCCTCTCTGAGCCGGTCTGGTCCGGTTTGATCCTGTCTAATCGGATCAAAACCGGTTTGAGCCAGTGAAAACCGGTTTTACCCGGTCTGGAGTGGTTTGAGCCGGTCAAAACCGGTTTCAGCCGGTCAAATCCGGATTGAAGCAGTCAAAACCGGTTTGAACGGATATGGTCTTGTTTGAGCCGTTCAAAACCGGCTCAGGTCGATCAAAATGGGTTTGAGCCGGTCTGGCCTAGTTTGAACCGGTCAAAAACCGGTTTGTGGCCCAGTTTTAGGCAGTCTGGGCCGGTCTGATTCGGTTTGATCCGGTCTCGTCCGGTCAAACCCGGTTTTAGACGGTCAAAACCGGTTTCAGCCAGTCTGCTATGGTTTGAGCCGGTCAAAACCGATTTGAGCCGTTCAAAACCGGTTTGTGATGGTCAAAAACGTATTGAACTGGTCTGGTCTGGTTTGAGCTGGTCTAATCAGGTCAAAACCGCTTTAAGCCGGTAAAAACCGGTTTTACCCTGTCTGGAATGGTTTGAGCCGGTCAAAACCGGTTTCAGCCGGTCCAAACGGGATTGAGGCAGTCACAACCGGTTTGAACCGGTATGGTCTTGTTTGAGCCAGTCAAAACCGGCTCAGTTCGGTCAAAACCGTTTTGAGCCGGTCTGGTCTGGTTTGCACCGGTCAAAACAGGTTTGTGGCCCAGTTTTAGGCGGTCTGTGACGGTCTGGTCCGGTTGGATCCGATTTTAGCTGGTCTTGACCTCTCTGCTTCGTTTGAATACGGTCTCATCCGGTCGAAACCGATTTCAGCCTGTCTGGTGTGGTTTGAGCAGGTCAAAACTGCTTGACCCGGTCAAAACCGATTTGAGCCGGTCTGGTCTGGTTTGAGCCGGTCTGCTCTGGTTTGAGTCGGTCAAAACCGGTTCGAGCCAATCAAAACCTGTTTGAGCCGGTTTGGTCTGGTTGAAGCCAGTCAAAACCGATTCGAGACTGTCTGAGCTGGTGTGGTCCGGTTTGATCTGGTCTAATCAGGTCAAAACCGGTTTGGGCCGGTGAAAACCTGTGTTAGCCGGTCTGGAGAGGTTTGAGCTGGTCAAAACCGGTTTGAGCCGGTCAAAACCGGATTGCGCCGGTCTAAACCAGTTTGAACCTGTCTGGTCTGGTTTGAGCCAGTCAAAGCCGATTTGAGCCGGTCTGGCCCGGTTTTAGGCGGTCTGTGCCACTCTCATCTGGTTTGATCCGGTTTCAGCCGGTCTGGGTCTGTCTGGGCCAGTTCGATACGGTGTGAGCCAGTCTGGTCCGGTTTGATCCATTGTCATCCGGTCAAAACCGGTTTGAACCGCTCTGGTCCGGATTGAGCCGGTCTGGTCTGGTTTGAGCCGGTCTAAACCGGCTCAGGTCGGTGAAAACCGGTTTGAGCCCGTCTGGTCTGGTTTGAGTCAGTCAAAATCGGTTTGTGTCCCGGTATCAGCCGGTCTGGGCCAGTCTGCTCCGGTTTGATCTGGTTTCAGCTGGTCTGGGTCGGTCGAGTCCGGTTTGATCTGGTCAAAACCGCTTTGAGCCGGTCAAAACCGGTTTGGTCTCATCTGGTCAAACCCGGTTTTAGCCGGTCAATACCGGATTCAGCCGGTCTGGTGTGGTTTGAGCCAGTCAAAACCGGTTCGAGACGTTCAAAACCGGTTTGTGCCAGTCAAAACCGCATTGAACCGGTCTGGTCTGGTTTGAACTCGTCTAATCAAGTCAAAAGCGGTTTAAGCCGCTGAAAACCGGTTTTACCCGTTCTGGAGTGGTTTGAGCCCGTCAAAACCGGTTTCAGCCTGTCAAAACCGGATTGAGGCAGTCAAAATCAGTTTGAACCGGTCTGGTCTGGTTTGCGCCGGTCAAAACCAGCTCAGGTCGGTCATAACCGTTTTGAGCCGGTCTGGTTGGTTTGCACCGGTCAAAACCGGTTTGTGGCCCAGTTTTAGGTGGTCTGGGCCTTTCTGGTCCGGTTTGATCCGATTATAGCCGGTCTGGGCCGGTCTGATTCAGTTTGATCTGGTTTCATGAGGACAAAAACGGTTTTTAGCCGTTCAAAACCGGTTTCAGGCGGTCAAAACCAAATTGAGGCATTCAAAACCGGTTTGAATTGGTCTGGTCTGGTTTGAGCCGGTCAAAACCGGTTCAGGTCGGTCAAAAACGGTTTGAGCCGATCTGGTCTGGTTTCAGCCAATCAAAACCGCTTTGTGGCCCGCTTTCAGCCGGTCTGGGCCGGTCTGGTCCTGTTTGATCCGCTTTCAGCTCATCTTGGCCGTTAGAGTCTGGTTTGATCCGGTCAAAACCGCTTTGAGCCGGTCAAAACAGGTTCGAGCCGGTCTGATCTGGTTTGAACCGGTCAAAACCGGTTTGTGGCCCAGTTTTAGGCAGTCTGGGCCGGTCGGGTATGGTTTGATCCGATTTTAGCCTGTCTGGGCTGGTCTGATTCGGTTTGATCCGGTCTCATCTGGTCAATCCCGGTATTAGCCGGTCAAAACCGGTTTTAGCCAGTCTGGTGTGGTTTGAGCCGGTCAAAACCGGTTTGAGCCGTTCAAAAATGGTTTGTGACGATCAAAACCGGATTGAACCTGTCTGGACTGGTTTGAGCTGGTCTAATCAGGTCAAAACCGGTTTAAGCCGGTAAAAATGGGTATTACCCGGTCTGGAGTGGTATGAGCCGGTCAAAACTGGTTTCAGCCGGTCAAAACCGCTTTGTGGCCCGCTTTCAGCCCTTCTGGGCCGGTCTGGTTGTGTTTGATCTGGTTTCAGCTTGTCTGTGCCGGTCGAGTCTGGTTTGAACCGGTCAAAACCTCTTTGAGCCGGTCAAAACTGGTTTGAGCCGGTCTGGTCTGGTTTGAGCCTGTGAAAATCGGCTCAGATCGGTCAAAATCGGTTTGTGCTGGTCTGACCTGACTTGAACCGGTCAAAACCGGTTTGTGGCCCAGTTTTAGGCAGTCTGCGGCGGTCGGGTACGGTTTGATCGGATTGTAGCCGGTCTGGGCCAGTCTGATTCGGTTTGATCCGGTCTCATCCGGTCAAACCCGGTTTTAGCCGGTCAAATCCGGTTTCAGCCGGTCTGGTGTGGTTTGAGGCGGTCAAAACCGGTTTGAGCCGGTTAAAACCGGTTCGAGCCGTTCAAAACCTGTTTGTGATGATCAAAACCGGATTGAACCTGTCTGGTCTGGTTTGAGCTGGTCTAATCAGGTCAAAACCGGTTTTACCCGGTCAAAACCGGTTTTACCCAGACTGGAGTGGTTTGACCTGGTCAAAACCAGTTTCAGCTGGTCAAAACCGAATTGAGGCTGTCAAAACCGGTTTGAACCGGTCTGGTCTGGTTTAAGCCGGTCAAAACCGGCTCAGATAGGTCAAAATAGGTTTGAGCATATCTGGTCTGGTTTCAGCTGGTCAAAATTACTTTGTGGCCCGCTTTCAGCCGGTCTGGGCTGGTCTGGTCCTGTTTGATCCGCTTTCAGCTCATCTGGGCCTGTAGAGTCTGGTTTGATCTGGTCAAAACCGCTTTCACACGGTCAAAACCGGTTTCAGCCGGTCAAAACCGGTTTCAGCCGGTCAAAACCGGATTAAGGCAGTCAAAACCGGTTTGACCTTGTCTGGTCTGGTTGGAGCCGGTCAAAACCGATTTGAGCCGGTCTGGTCTGGTTTGAGTCGGTCAAAACCGGTTTGAGCCGGTCTGGTCTGTTTGAGCCAGTCAAAACCGGTTTGTGTCCCGGTTTCAGCCAGTCTGGGCCGGTCTGCTCCGGTTTGATCTCGTTTCAGCTGGTCTGGGTCGGTCGAGTCCGGTTTGATCCGGTCAAAACCGCTTTGAGCCGGTCAAAACCGGTTTGAAACGGTATGATGTGGTTTGAGCCGGCCTGCTCTCGTTTGAGCCGGTCAATACCGGTTCGAGCCGGTCAAAACCACTCTGAGCCGGTCTGGTTTGCTTTGAACCGGTCAAAACCGGTTTGTGGCCCAGTTTTAGGCATTCTGGGCCGGTCTGGTCCGGTTTGATCCGATTTTAGCCGGACTGGGCCCGTCTGATTCGGTTTGATCCGGCCTCATCCGGTCAAAACCGGTTTCAGCCTGTCTGGTGTGGTTTGAGCAGTTCAAAACCGGTTTGATCCGGTCAAAACAGGTTTGAGCCAGTCTGGTCTGGTTTGAGCCGGTCTGGTCTGGTTTGAGCCGGTCAAAACCGGTTTGAGCCGGATTGGTCTGGTTGAAGCCAGTCAAAAGCGATTCGAGCCTGTCTGAGCCGGTCTGGTCCGTTTTGATCCGGTCTAATCGGATCAAAACCGGTTTGAGCCAGTGTAAACCGGTTTTAGCCGGTCTGGATTGGTTTGAGCCGGTCGAAACCGATTTGAGCCGGTCAAAACGGGTTTGAGCCGGTCTGGCCTGGTTTGAACCGGTCAAAACCGGTTTGTGGCCCAGTTTTAGGCAGTCTGGGCCGGTCGGGCATGGTTTGATACGATTTTAGCCAGTCTGGGCCGGTCTGATTCGGTATGATACGGTCTCATCCGGTCAAACCCGATTTTAGCCGGTCAAAACCAGTTTCAGCCGGTCTGGTGTGGTTTGAGCCGGTCAAAACCGGTTCGACCCATTCAAAACCGGTTTGTGACGATCAAAACCGGATGGAAGCGGTCTGGTCTGATATGAGCTGGTCTAATCAGGTCAAAACCGGTTTAACCGGTCAAAACGGGTTTTACCCGGACTGGAGTGGTTTGAGCCGTTCAAAAGCGGTTTCAGCCGGTCAAAACCGAATTGAGGCTGTCACAACCGTTTTGAACCGGTCTGGTCTGGTTTGAGCTGGTCAAAACCGGCTCAGGTCGGTCAAAATCGGTTTGAGCCTATCTGGTCTGGTTTCAGCCGGTCAAAAGCACTTTGTGGCCCGCTTTCAGCCAGTCTGGGCCGGTCTGGTCCTGTTTGATCCGCTTTCAGCTCATCTGGGCCGGTAGAGTCTGGTTTGATTCGGTCAAAACCGCGTTGAGCTGGTCAAAACCGGTTTGAGCCGGTCAAAACCGGATTGAGGCAGTCAAACCCGGTTTGAACCGGTCTGGTCTGTTTGGAGCCGGTCAAAACAGGCTCAGTTCAGTCAAAACCGGTTTGAGCCGGTCTGGTCTGGTTTGCACTGGTGAAAACAGGTTTGTGGCCTAGTTTTAGGCGGTCTGGGCCTGTCTGGCCCAGTTTGATCTGATTTTCGCCAGTCTGGGCCGGTCTGATTCGGTTTGATCTGGTCTCATCTGGACAAAACCGGTTTTAGCCAGTCAAAACCGGTTTCAGCCTATCTGGTGTGTCTTGAGCAGTTCAAACCCGGTTTGACCCGGTCAAAACAGGTTAGAGCCGGTCTGGTCTGGTTGAAGCCAATCAAAATCGATTCGAGCCTGTCTGGGCCGTTCTGGTCATGTTTGACCCGCTTTCAGCACATCTGGGCTGGTAGAGTCTGGTTTGATCCGGTCAAAACCGCTTTGAGCCAGTCAAAACCTGTTTCAGCCGGTCTGGTGTGGTTTGAGCCGGTCAAAACCGGTTCGAGCCGTTCAAAACCGGTTTGTGCCGATCAAAACCGGATTGAACCGGTCTGGACTTGTTTGAGCTGTTCTAATCAGGTCACAACCGCTTTAAGCCGGTAAAAACCGGTTTTATCCGGTCTGTAGTGCTATGAGCCGGTCAAAACTGGTTTCAGCTGGTCTAAACCGAATTGAGGCAGTCAAAACCGGTTTGAACCGTTCTGGTCTGGTTGGAGCCGGTCAAAACTGGCTCAGGTCCGTCAAAAACGGTTTGAGCCCATCTGGTCTGGTTTCAGCTGGTCAAAACCGCTTTGTGGCCCGCTTTCAGCTGGTCTGGGTCGGTGTGGTCCTGTGTGACCCGCTTTCAGCTCACCTGGGCCGGAAGAGTCTGGTTTGATCCGGTCAAAACCGCTTTGAGCCAGTCAAAAGCGGTTTGAGCCGGTCTGGTCTGGCTTGAACCGGTCAAAACCGGTTTGTGGCCCGGTTTTACGCAGTCCGGGGTGGTCGGGTATGGTTTAATCGGATTGTAGCCGGTCTGGGCCAGTCTGATTCGGTTTGATCCGTTCTCATCCGGTCAAACCCGGTTTTAGCCGGTCAAAACCGGTTTCAGCCGGTCTGGTGTGATTGGAGACGATCAAAACCTGTTCGAGCTGTTCAAAACCGGTTTGTGCCGGTCAAAACGGCATTGAACCGGTCTGGTCTGGTTTGCGCCGGTCAAAACCGGCTCAGGTCGGTCATAACCGGTTTGAGCCGGTCTGTTTGGTTTGCACCGGTCAAAACCGGTTTGTGGCCCAGTTTTAGGTGGTCTGGGCCTTTCTGGTCCGGTTTGATCCGATTATAGCCGGTCTGGGCCGGTCTGATTCAGTTTGATCTGGTTTCATCCGGACAAAAACGGTTTTAGCTGGTCAAAACCGGTTTCAGCCGGTCTGGTGTCATTTGAGCAGGTCAAAACCGGTTTGAGTCGGTCAAAACCGGTTTGACCCGGTCTAATCAGGTCAAAACCGGTTTGGGGCATTGAGAACCGTTTTTAGCCGGTCTGGAGTGATTTGAGCTGGTGAAAACCGGTTTGAGCCGGTCAAAACCGGATTGAGCCAGTCAAAACCGGTTTGAACCTGACTGATCTGGTTTGAGACGGTCAAAACCGGTTTGAGCCGGTCTGGCCTGGTTTTAGCTGGTCTGTGCCGCTTTCGTCTGGTTTGATCCGGTTTCAGCCGGTCTGGGCCTGTCTGAGCCCGTTTGATCCGGTTTGAGCCAGTCTGGTCAGGTTTGATCCGTTGTCATCCGGTCAAAACGGGTTTGAGCCGCTCTGGTCCGGATTGAGCCTGTCTGGTCTGGTTTGAGCCAGTCTAAACCGGCTCAGGCCGTTCAAAACCGATTTGAGAGGGTCTGTTCTGGTTTGTGCCGGTCACAACTGATTTGTGGCCTTGTTTCAGCCGGTCTGGGCCAGTCTGCTCCGGTTTGATCCGGTTTCAGCTGGTCTGGGCCGGTCGAGTCCGGTTTGATCCGGTCAAAACCGCTTTCATCCGGTCAAAACCGGTTTGAACCGGTCAAAACCGGTTTGAGCCGGTCTGGTCTGGTTTGAGTCGGTCTGGTCTGGTTTGAGCTGGTCAAAACCGGTTTGAGCCGGTCTGGTCTGGTTTGAGCCGGTCTGGTCTGTTTTGAGCCGGTTTGGTCTGGTTGAAGCCAGTCAAAACCGATTCGAGCCTCTCTGAGCCGGTCTGGTCCGGTTTGATCCTGTCTAATCGGATCAAAACCGGTTTGAGCCAGTGAAAACCGGTTTTACCCGGTCTGGAGTGGTTTGAGCCGGTCAAAACCGGTTTCAGCCGGTCAAACCCGGATTGAAGCAGTCAAAACCGGTTTGAACGGATATGGTCTTGTTTGAGCCGTTCAAAACCGGCTCAGGTCGATCAAAATGGGTTTGAGCCGGTCTGGCCTAGTTTGAACCGGTCAAAACCGGTTTGTGGCCCAGTTTTAGGCAGTCTGGGCCGGTCTGATTCGGTTTGATCCGGTCTCGTCCGGTCAAACCCGGTTTTAGACGGTCAAAACCGGTTTCAGCCAGTCTGCTATGGTTTGAGCCGGTCAAAACCGATTTGAGCCGTTCAAAACCGGTTTGTGATGGTCAAAAACGTATTGAACTGGTCTGGTCTGGTTTGAGCTGGTCTAATCAGGTCAAAACCGCTTTAAGCCGGTAAAAACCGGTTTTACCCTGTCTGGAATGGTTTGAGCCGGTCAAAACCGGTTTCAGCCGGTCCAAACGGGATTGAGGCAGTCACAACCGGTTTGAACCGGTATGGTCTTGTTTGAGCCAGTCAAAACCGGCTCAGTTCGGTCAAAACCGTTTTGAGCCGGTCTGGTCTGGTTTGCACCGGTCAAAACAGGTTTGTGGCCCAGTTTTAGGCGGTCTGTGACGGTCTGGTCCGGTTGGATCCGATTTTAGCTGGTCTTGACCTCTCTGCTTCGTTTGAATACGGTCTCATCCGGTCCAAACCGATTTCAGCCGGTCTGGTGTGGTTTGAGCAGGTCAAAACGGTTTGACCCGGTCAAAACCGATTTGAGCCGGTCTGGTCTGGTTTGAGCCGGTCTGCTCTGGTTTGAGTCGGTCAAAACCGGTTCGAGCCAATCAAAACCTGTTTGAGCCGGTTTGGTCTGGTTGAAGCCAGTCAAAACCGATTCGAGACTGTCTGAGCTGGTGTGGTCCGGTTTGATCTGGTCTAATCAGGTCAAAACCGGTTTGGGCCGGTGAAAACCTGTGTTAGCCGGTCTGGAGAGGTTTGAGCTGGTCAAAACCGGTTTGAGCCGGTCAAAACCGGATTGCGCCGGTCTAAACCAGTTTGAACCTGTCTGGTCTGGTTTGAGCCAGTCAAAGCCGATTTGAGCCGGTCTGGCCCGGTTTTAGGCGGTCTGTGCCACTCTCATCTGGTTTGATCCGGTTTCAGCCGGTCTGGGTCTGTCTGGGCCAGTTCGATACGGTGTGAGCCAGTCTGGTCCGGTTTGATCCGTTGTCATCCGGTCAAAACCGGTTTGAACCGCTCTGGTCCGGATTGAGCCGGTCTGGTCTGGTTTGAGCCGGTCTAAACCGGCTCAGGTCGGTCAAAACCGGTTTGAGCACGTCTGGTCTGGTTTCAGCCAGTCAAAACCGCTTTGTGGCCCGCTTTCAGCCGGTCTGGACCGGTCTGGTCCTGTATGATCCGCTTTCAACTCATCTGGGACGGTAGAGTCTGGTTTGATCCGGTCAAAACCGCTTGGAGCCGGTCAAAACCGGTTTGGTCTCATCTGGTCAAACCCGGTTTTAGCCGGTCAAAACCGGTTTCAGCCGGTCTGGTGTGGTTTGAGCCGGTCAAAACCGGTTCGAGACGTTCAAAACCGGTTTGTGCCAGTCAAAACCGCATTGAAGTGGTCTGGTCTGGTTTGAACTGGTCTAATCAGGTCAAAACCGGTTTAAGCCGCTGAAAACCGGTTTTACCCGTTCTGGAGTGGTTTGAGCCCGTCAAAACCGGTTTCAGCCGGTCAAAACCGGATTGAGGCAGTCAAAATCGGTTTGAACCGGTCTGGTCTGGTTTGCGCCGGTCAAAACCGGCTCAGGTCGGTCATAACCGGTTTGAGCCGGTCTGATTGGTTTGCACCGGTCAAAACCGGTTTGTGGCCCAGTTTTAGGTGGTCTGGGCCTTTCTGGTCCGGTTTGATCCGATTATAGCCGGTCTGGGCCGGTCTGATTCAGTTTGATCTGGTTTCATCCGGACAAAAACGGTTTTAGCGGTCAAAACCGGTTTCAGCCGGTGTGGTGTCGTTTGAGCAGGTCAAAACCGGTTTGAGTCGGTCAAAACCGGTTTGACCCGGTCTAATCAGGTCAAAACCGGTTTGGGGCATTGAAAACCGTTTTTAGCCGGTCTGGAGTGGTTTGAGCTGGTGAAAACCGGGTTGAGCCGGTCAAAACCGGATTGAGCCAGTCAAAACCGGTTTGAACCTGACTGATCTGGTTTGAGACGGTCAAAACCGGTTTGAGCCGGTCTGTCCTGGTTTTAGCTGGTCTGTGCCGCTTTCGTCTGGTTTGATCCGGTTTCAGCCAGTCTGGGCCTGTCTGAACCCGTTTGATCCAGTTTGAGCCAGTCTGGTCCCGTTTGATCCGTTGTCATCCGGTCAAAACGGGTTTGAGCCGCTCTGGTCCGGATTGAGCCTGTCTGGTCTGGTTTGAGCCAGTCTAAACCGGCTCAGGCCGTTCAAAACCGATTTGAGAGGGTCTGTTCTGGTTTGAGCCGGTCAAAACCGGTTTGTGGCCCGGTTTCAGCCGGTCTGGACCAGTCTGCTCCGGTTTGATCTGGTTTCAGCTGGTCTGGGCCGGTCGAGTCCGGTTTGATCCGGTCAAAACTGCTTTGAGCCGGTGAAAACCGGTTTGAGCCGGTCTGGTCTGGTTTGAGCCGGTGAAAACCAGCTCAGGTCGGTCAAAATCAGTTTGAGCCGCTCTGGCCTGGCTTGAAAGGGTCAAAACCGGTTTGTGGCCCAGTTTTAGGCAGTCTGGGATGGTCGGGTACGGTTTGATCGGATTGTAGGCGGTCTGGGCCAGTCTGATTTGGTTTGATCTGGTCTCATCCGGTCAAACCCGGTTTTAGCCAGTCAAAACCGGTTTCCGCCGGTCTGGTGTGGTTTGAGCTGGTCAAAACCGGTGTGAGCCGGTCAAAACCGGTTCGAGCCATTCAAAACCAGTTTGTGACGATCAAAACCAGATTGAAGCGGTATGGTCTGGTTTGAGCTGGTCTAATCAGGTCAAAAACGGTTTAAGCCGGTCAAAACCGGTTTTACACGGACTGGAGTGGTTTCAGCCGGTCAAAACCGGTTTCAGCCGGTCAAAACCGAATTGAGGCTGACAAAACCGGTTTGAACCAGTCTGGCTTGGTTTGAGCCGGTCAAAACAGGCTCAGGTCGGTCAAAATCGGTTTGAGCCTATCTGGTCTGGTTTCAGCCGGTCAAAACCACTTTGTGGCCCGCTTTCAGGCGGTCTGGCCGGTCTGGTCCGGTTTGATCAGCTTTCAGCTCATCTGGGCTGGTAGAGTCTGGTTTGATCCGGTCAAAACCGGTTTCAGCCGTTCAAAACCGGATTGAGGCAGTCAAAACCGGTTTGAACCGGTCTGGTCTGGTTGGAGCCAGTCAAAACCGGCTCAGGACTGTCAAATACGGTTTGAGCAGGTCTGGTCTGGTTTTCACCAGTCAAAACCGGTTGGTGGCCCGGTTTCAGCCAGTCTGGGCTGGTCTGCTCCGGTTTGATCTGGTTTCAGCTGGTCTGGGCCGGTCGAGTACGGTTAGATCCGGTCAAAACTGCTTTGAGAAGGTCAAAACCGGTTGGAGCCGGTCTGGTCTGGTTTGTACCGGTCAAAACCGGTTTGTGGCCCAGTTTTAGGCGGTCTGGGCTGGTCTGGTCCGGTTTGATCCGATTTTTGCCGGTCTGATTCGGTTTGATCCGGCCTCATCCGGTCAAAACCGGTTTTAGCCGGTCAAAACCGGTTTCAGCCTGTCTGGTGTGGTTTGAGCAGTTCAAAACCGGTTTGACCCGTTCAAAAAAGGTTTGAGCCGGTCTGGTCTGGTTTAAGCCGGTCTGGTCTGGTTTGAGCCAGTCAAAACCGTATTGAGGCAGTCAAAACCGGTTTGAACCGGTCTGGTCTGGTTTGCGCCGGTCTAAACCGGCTCAGGTCGGTCAAAACCGGTTTGACGCGGTCTAATCAGGTCAAAACCGGTTTGGGCCGTTGAAAACCGGTTTTAGACGGTCTGCAGTGGTTTGAGCTGGTCACAACCGGTTTCAGCTGGTCAAAACCGGATTGAGGCAATCAAAACCGGTTTGAACCTGTCTTGTCTGGTTTGAGACGGTCAAAACCGATTTGAGCCGTTCTGTTACGATTTTAGCCGGTTTGTGCCGCTCTCGTCTGGTGTGATCCGGTTTCAGTCGGTCTGGGCCTGTCTGAGCAAGTTTGATCCAGTGAGAGCCAGTCTGGTCCAGTTTGATCCGTTGTCATCCGGTCAAAACCGGTTTGAGCCGCTCTGGTCCAGTTTGAGCCGCTCTGGTCTGGTTTGAGCCATTGTAAACGGGCTCAGGCTGATCAAAACCGGTTTTAGCCAGTCTGATCTGGTTTCAGCCGGTCAAAACTGCTTTGTGGCCCGCTTTCAGCTGGTCTGGGCCAGTCTGGTACTGTTTGATCCGGTTTCAGCTTCTTTGTGCCGTTCGAGTCTCGGTTGATCCGGTCAAAACCGCTTTGAGCCGGTCAAAACCGGTTTGAGCTGGTCTGGTCTCGTTTCAGCTGGTCAAAACCGCTTTATGGCCCGATTTCAGCCGGTGTGGGCCGGCCTGGTCCTGTTTGATCTGCTTTCAGCTTATCTGGGCCGGTAGAGTATGTTTGCTCCATCAAAACTGCTTTGAGGCGGTCAAAACCGGTTTGAGCCGGTTTGGTCTGGTTTGAACCGGTCAAAACCGGTTTGTGGCCCAGTTTTAGGCAGTCTGGGCCGTTCGGGTATGGTTTGATCCGATTTTAGCCAGTCTGGGCCGTTCTGATTCGGTTTGATCTGGTCTCATCTCGTCAAACCCGGTTTTATCCGGTCAAAATCGGTTTTAGCCGGTCTGGTGTGGTTTTAGCCGGTCAAAACCTGTTTCAGCCGGTCAAAACCGGATTGAGGCAGTCAAAACCGGTTTCAACCGGTCTGATCTGGTTTGTCCTGGTCAAAACCTGCTCGGGTCGGTCAAAACCGGTTTGAGCCGGTCTGGTCTGGTTTGCACCGGTCAAAACCGGTTTGTGGCCCAGTTTTTGGCTGTCTGGTCCTGTCTGGTGCGGTTTGATCCGATTTTAGCCGGTCTGGGCCGGTCTGATTAGGTATGATCTGGTCTCATCCGGTCAAAACCGGTTTTAGCCAATCAAAACCGGTTTCAGCCGGTCTGGTGTGGTTTGAGCAGGTCAAAACCTCTTTGAGCCGGTCAAAACCGGTTTTGGCCTGTCTGGTCTGGTTTGAGTCGGTCTGCTCTGGTTTGAATTTGCCAATACCGGTTCAAGCTGGTCAAAACCGGATTGAGCCGGTTTGGTATGGTTGAAGTCTGTCGAAACGAACTCGAGCATATCTGAGCCAGTCTGCTCCTGTTTGACCTGGTCTAATCAGGTCAAAACCGGTTTGGGCCGTTGAAAACCGGTTTTAGGCGGTCTGGAGTGGTTTGAGCTGGTCAAAACAGGTTTGAGCCGGTCAAAACCGGATTGAGCCTGTCAAAACCGGTTTGAACCTTTCTGGTCTGGTTTGAGCCGGTCAAAACCGGTTTGAGCCGGTCAGGCCGGGTTTTATCCGGTCTGTGTTGCTCTCTTCTGTTTTGATCCGGTTTCAGCCGGTCTGGGCCTGTCTGGGCCAGTTTGATCCGGTGTGAGCCAGTCTGGTCCGGTTTGATCCGTTGTCATCCAGTCAAAACCGGTTTGAACCACTCTGGGCCGGATTGAGCCGGTCTTCTCTGGTTTGAGCCGGTCAAAACCGGCTCAGGATGGTCAAAACCGGTTTGAGCAGGTCTGGTCTGGTTGGAGCCGGTCGAAACCGGTTTGTGTCCCGGTTTCAGCCGGTCTGGGCCAGTCTGCTCCGGTGTGATCTGGCTTTAGCTGGTCTGGGCCAGTCGAGTCCGGTTAGATCTGGTCAAAACCGCTTTGAGAAAGTCGAAACCGGTTGGAGCCGGTCTGGTCTGGTTTGTACCGGTCAAAACCGTTTGTGGCCCAGTTTTAGGCGGTCTGGGCCGGTCTGGTCCTGTTTGATCCGATTTTTGCGGGTCTGGGCCGGTCTGATTCGGTTTGATCCGGTCTCATCCGGTCAAAACCGGATTTAGCCAGTCAAAACCGGTTTCAGCCTGTCTGGTGTGGTTTGAGCAGTTCAAAACCGGTTTGACCCGTTCAAAAGAGGTTTGAGCTGCTCTGGTCTGGTTTGAGCTGGTCTGGTCTGGTTTGAGCCGGTCAAAACCGGTTTGTGTCCTGGTTTCAGCCGGTCTGGGCCGGTCTGCTCCGTTTTGATCTGGTTTCAGCTTGTCTGGTCGGTCGAGTCCGGTTTGATCCGGTCAAAAACGCTTTGAGCCGGTCAAAACCGGTTTGAAACGGTATGATCTGGTTTGAGCCGGTCTGCTCTGGTTTGAGCCGGTCAAAACCGTTTCGAGCCGGTCAAAACCGCTTTTAGCCGGTCTGGTCTGGTTTGAACCGGTCAAAACCGGTTTGTGGCCCAGTTTGAGGCATTCTGGGCCGGTCTGGTCCGGTTTGATCCGATTTTAGCCGGTCTGCGCCCGTCTGATTCGGTTTCATACGGCCTCACCTGGTCAAAAGCGGTTTTAGACGGTCAAAAACGGTTTCAGCCTGTCTGGTGTGGTTTGAGCATTTCGAAACCGGTTTGAGCCAGTCAAAACCGGTTTGAGCCGGTCTGGTCTGGTTTGAGCCGGTCTGGTCTGGTTTGAGCTGGTCAAAACCGGTTTGAGCCGGTTTGGTCTGGTTGAAGCCAGTCAAAACCAATTCGAGCCTGACTGAGCCGGTGTGGTCCGGTTTGATCAGGTCTAATCAGATCAAAACTGGTTTGAGCCAGTGAAAACCGGTTTTACCCGGTCTGGAGTGGTTTGAGCCGGTCAAAACCGATTTGAGCCGGTCTGGCACGGTTTTAGCTGGTCTGTGCCGCTCTCGTCTGGTTTGATCCGGTTTTAGCTGGTCTGGGACTGTCTGAGCCAATTTGATCCGGGGTGAGCCAGTCTGGTCCGGTTTGATCCGTTGTCATCCGGTCAAAACCGGTTTGAGCCGCTCTGATTCGGATTGAGCCTGTCTGGTCTGGTTTGAGCCGGTCTAAAACGGCTCAGGCCGGTCGAAACCGGTTTGAGAGGGTCTGGTCTGGTTTGAGCCGGTCAAAACCGGTTGGAGCCGGTCAAAACCGATTTGAGCCGTTCAAAACCGGTTTGTGATGGTCAAAAACGTATTGAACTGGTCTGGTCTGGTTTGAGCTGGTCTAATCAGGTCAAAACCGCTTTAAGCCGGTAAAAACCGGTTTTACCCGGTCTGGAGTGGTTTGAGCCGGTCCAAACCGGTTTCAGCCGGTCCAAACCGGATTGAGGCAGTCAAAACCGGTTTGAACCAGTATGGTCTTGTTTGAGCCAGTCCAAACCGGCTCAGTTCGGTCAAAACCGGTTTGAGCCGGTCTGGTCTGGTTTGCACCGGTCAAAACCGGTTTGTGGCCCAGTTTTAGGCGGTCTGTGACGGTCTGGTCCGGTTGCATCCGATTTTAGCTGGTCTTGACCTCTCTGCTTCGTTTGAATACAGTCTCATCCGGTCAAAACCGATTTCAGCCGGTCTGGTGTGGTTTGAGCAGGTCAAAACGGTTTGACCCGGTCAAAACTGATTTGAGCCGTTCTGGTCTGGTTTGAGCCGGTCTGCTCTGGTTTGATCCGGTCAAAACCGGTTCGAGACAATCAAAACCTGTTTGAGCCGTTTTGGTCTGGTTGAAGCCCGTCAAAACCGATTCGAGACTGTCTGAGCTGGTCTGGTCCGGTTTGACCCGGTATAATCAGGTCAAAACCGGTTTGGGCCGTTGAAAACCGGTTTCAGCCAGTCTGCAGTGGTTTGAGCTGGTCCCAACCGGTTTTCAGCCGGTCAAAACCGGATTGAGGCAGTCAAAACCGGTTTGAACCTGTCTTGTCTGGTTTGAGACGGTCAAAACCGGTTTGAGCCGGTCTGGCATGATTTGAGCCAGTTTGTGCAGCTCTCGTCTGGTTTGATCCGGTTTCAATCGGTCTGGGCCTCTCTGAGCCAGTTTGATCCGGTGTGAGCCAGTCTGGTTCGGTTTGATCCGTTGTCATCCGGTCAAAACCAGTTTGAGCCGCTCTGGACCAGTTTGAGCCGCTCTGGTCTGGTTTGAGCCGTTGTAAACCGGCTCAGGCTGGTCAAAACCGGTTTTGAGCCGGTCTGGTCTGGTTTGAGCCGGTGAAAACCAGCTCAGGTCGGTCAAAATCGGTTTGAGCAGGTCTGGTCTGGTTTCAGCCAGACAAAACCGCTTTATGGCCCGATTTCAGCCGGTGTGGGCCGGCCTGGTCCTTTTTGATCTGCTTTCAGCTGATCTGGGCCGGTAGAGTCTGTTTGCTCCGTCAAAACTGCTTTGTGGCGGTCAAAACCAGTTTGAGCCGGTTTGGTCTGGTTTGAACCGGTCAAAACCGGTGTGTGGCCCAGTTTTAGGCAGTCTGGGCCGGTCTGATTCGGTGTGATCCGGTCTCATCTGGTCAAACCCGGTTTTAGCCAGTCAAAACCGGTTTCAGCCGGTCTGGTGTGGTTTGAGCCGGTCAAAACCGGTTCGAGCCGTTCAAAACCGGTTTGTGCCAGTCAAAACCGCATTGAACCAGTCTGGTCTGGTTTGAGCTGGACTAATCAGGTCAAAACCGGCTTAAGCCACTGAAAACCGGTTTTACCCATTCTGGAGTGGTTTGATCCGGTCAAAACCGGTTTCAGCCGGCCAAAACCGGATTGAGGCAGTCAAAACCGGTTTGAACCGCTCTGGTCTGGTTTGCGCCAGTCAAAACCGGCTCAGGTTGGTCAAAACCGGTTTTAGCCGTTCTGGTCTGGATAGCACCGGTGAAAACCGGTTTGTGGCCCAGTTTTAGGCGTTCTGGGCCTGTCCGGTCCAGTTGGATCTGATTTTAGCCGGTCTGGGCAGGTCTGACTCGGTTTGATCCGGTCTTATCCGGTCAAAACCGGTTTTAGCCAGTCAAAACCGGTTTCAGCCGGTCTGGTGTGGTTTGAGAAGGTCAAAACCGGTTTGAGCCGGTCAAAACCGGTTTCGGCCGGTCTGGTCTGGTTTGAGGCGGTCTGCTCTGGTTTGAGATGGTCAAAACCGGTTCGAGCCAGTCAAAACCTGTTTGAGCCGTTTGGTCTGGTTGAAGCCAGTCAAAACCGATTCGAGCGTGTCTGAGCCGGTCTGTTCCGGTTTGATCTGGTCTATTCAGGTCAAATCCGTTTTGAGTCGGTGAAAACCGGTTTTTAGCCCGTCTGGAGTGGTTTGAGCCGGTCAAAACCAGATTGAGCCATTCAAAACCGGTTTGAACCGGTCTGGTCTGGTTTGAGCCGATTAAAACCAATTTGAGGCAGTCTGGCCCGGTTTTAGCCAGTCTGGGCTGGTCTGGTCCGGTTTGATCCGGTTTCAGCCGTTCTGGGCCTGTCTGGTCCGGTTTGATCCTGTGTGAGCCGGTCTGGTCCTGTTTGATCCGGTGTCATCTGGTAAAAACCGGTTTGAGCCGCTCTGGTCCGGTTTGAGCCGCTCTGGTCTGGTTTGAGCCGTTGTCAACCGGCTCAGGCTGGTCAAAACCGGTTTGAGCCGGTCTGGTCTGGTTTGAGCTGGTCAAAAACGGTTTGAGCCGGTCTGGTCTGGTTTGAGCTGGTCTGGTATGTTTTGAGCCGGTTTGGTCTGGTTGAAGCCAGTCAAAACAGATTCGAGCCTCTCTGAGCCGGTCTGGTCTGGTTTGATCCGGTCTAATGGGATCAAAACCGGTTTGAGCCAGTAAAAACCGGTTGTACCCGGTCTGGAGTGGTTTGAGCCGGTCAAAACTGATTTGAGCCGGTCTGGCACGGTTTTAGCTGGTCTGTGCCGCTCTCGTCTGGTTTGATCCGGTTTCAGCTGGTCTGGGACTGTCTGAGCCAGTTTGATCCGGTGTGAGCCAGTCTGGTCCGGTTTGATCCGTTGTCATCCGGTCAAAACCGGTTTGAGCCGCTCTGATCCGGATTGAGCCTGTCTGGTCTGGTTTGAGCCGGTCTAAACCGGCTCAGGCTGGTCAAAACCAGCTTGAGAGGGTCTGGTCTGGTTTGAGCCAGTCAAAACCGGTTTGTGGCCCGGTTTCAGCCGGTCTGGGCCAGTCTGCTCTGATTTGATCCTGTTTCAGCTGGTCTGGGCCGGTCGAGTCCGGTTTGATCCGGTCAAAACCGCTTTCATCCGGTCAAAACCGGTTTGAGCCGGTCTGGCACGGTTTTAGCTGGTCTGTGCAGCTCTCGTCTGGTTTCATCCGGTTTCAGCTGGTCTGGGACTGTCTGAGCAAGTTTGATCCGGTGTGAGCCAGTCTGGTCCGGTTTGATCCGTTGTCATCTGGTCAAAACCGGTTTCAGCCGCTCTGATCCGGATTGAGCCTCTCTGGTCTGGTTTGAGCCGGTCTAAACCGGCTCAGGCCGGTCGAAACCGGTTTGAGAGGGTCTGGTCTGGTTTGAGCCGCTCAAAACCGGTTTGTGGCCCGGTTTCAGCCGGTCTGGGCCAGTCTGCTCCGATTTGATCCTGTTTCAGCTGGTCTGGGCAGGTCGAGTCCGGTTTGATTCGGTCAAAACTGCTTTCATCCGGTCAAAACCGGTTTGAGCTGGTCTGGTCTGGTTTGAGCCGGTCTGGTCTGTTTTGAGCTGGTCAAAACCGGTTTGAGACGGTCTGGTCTGGTTTGAGCTGGTCTGGTCTGTTTTGAGCCGGTTTGGTCTGGTTGAAGCCAATCAAAACAGATTCGAGCCTCTCTGAGCCGGTCTGGTCCAGTTTGATCCGGTCTAATCGGATCAAAACCGGTTTGAGCCAGTGAAAACCGGTTGTACCCGGTCTGGAGTGGTTTGAGCCGGTCAAAACCGATTTGAGCCGGTCTGGCACGGTTTTAGCTGGTCTGCGCCGCTCTCGTCTGGTTTGATCCAGTTTCAGCTGGTCTGGGACTGTCTGAGCCAGTTTGTTCCGGTGTGAGCCAGTCTGCTCCGGTTTGATCCGTTGTCATCCGGTCAAAACCGGTTTGAACCGCTCTGGTCCGGATTGAGCCTGTCTGGTCTGGTTTGAGCCGGTCAAAACCGGTTTGATAGGGTCTGGTCTTGTTTGAGCCGGTCAAAACTGGTTTGTGGCCGGTTTCAGCCGGTCTGGGCCAGTCTGCTCCGGTGTGATCCTGTTTCACCTGGTCTGGGCCGGTCGAGTCCGATTTGATCCGGTCAAAACCGCTTTCATCCGGTCCAAACCGGTTTGAGCCAGTCAAAACCGGTTTGAACCGGTCTGGTCTGGTTTGAGCCGGTCTGGTCTGGTTTGAGCTGGTGAAAACCGGTTTGAGCCGGTGTGGTCTGGTTTGAGTCTGTTTCGGTTGGATCCGGTCTCATCCGGTCAAACCCGGTTTTAGCCGGTCAAATCCGGTTTCAGCCGGTCTGGTGTGGTTTGAGGCGGTCAAAACCGGTTTGAGCCGGTTAAAACTGGTTCGAGCCGTTCAAAACCTGTTTGTGATGATCAAAACCGGATTGAACCTGTCTGGTCTGGTTTGAGCTGGTCTAATCAGGTCAAAACCGGTTTTACCCGGTCAAAACCGGTTTTACCCGGACTGGAGTGGTTTGAGCCGGTCAAAACCAGTTTCAGCTGGTCAAAACCGAATTGACGCTGTCAAAACCGGTTTGAACCGGTCTGGTCTGGTTTAAGCCAGTCAAAACCGGCTCAGGTCGGTCAAAATCGGTTTGAGCCTATCTGGTCTGGTTTCAGCTGGTCAAAATCACTTTGTGGCCCGCTTTCAGCTGGTCTGGGCTGGTCTGGTCCTGTTTGATCCGCTTTCAGCTCATCTGGGCCTATAGAGTCTGGTTTGATCCGGTCAAAACCGCTTTGACCCGGTCAAAACCGGTTTGAGCCGGTCAAAACCGGTTTCAGCCGTTCAAAACCGGATTAAGGCAGTCAAAACCGGTTTGAACCGGTCTAATCAGGCTCAGGCCGGTCAAAACCGGTTTGAGAGGGTCTGGTCTGGTTTAAGCTGGTCAAAACCGGTTTGTGGCCCGGTTTCAGCTGGTCTGGGCCAGTCTGCTCCGATGTGATCCTGTTTCAGATGGTCTGGGCCGGTCGTCTGGTTTGATCCGGTCAAAACCGCTTTCATCCGGTCAAAACCGGTTTGATCCGGTCTGGTCTGCTTTGAGCCGGTCTGGTGTGGTTTGAGACGGTCTGGTCTGTTTTGAGCCGGTTTGGTCTGGTTGAAGCGAGTCAAAACCGATTCGAGCCTCTCTGAGCCGGTCTGGTCCGGTTTGATCCGGTCTAATCAGATCAAAACCTGTTTGAGCCAGTGAAAACCGGTTGTACCCGGTCTGGAGTGGTTTGAGCCGGTCAAAACCGATTTGAGCCGATCTGGCACGGTTTTAGCTGGTCTGTGCCGCTCTCGTCTGGTTTGATCCGGTTTCAGCTGGTCTGGGACTGTCTGAGCCAGTTTGATCCGGTGTGAGCCAGTCTGCTCCGGATTGATCCGTTGTCATCCGGTCAAAACCGGTTTCAGCCGCTCTGATCCGGATTGAGCCTGTCTGGTCTGGTTTGAGCCATTCTAAATCGGCTCAGGCCGGTCAAAACCGGTTTGAGAGGGTCTGGTCCGGTTTGAGCTGGTCAAAACCGGTTTGAGCCGGTCAAAACCGTTTTGAGCCGTTCAAAACCGGTTTTTGATGGTCAAAAACGTATTGAACTGGTTTGGTCTGGTTTGAGCTAGTCTAATAATGTCAAAACCGCTTTAAGCCGGTAAAAACCGGTTTTTCCCGGTCTGGAGTGGTTTGAGCCGGTCAAAACCGGTTTCAGCCGGTCCAAACCGGATTGAGGCAGTCAAAACCGGTTTGAACCGGTATGGTCTTGTTTGAGGCAGTCAAAAGCAGCTCAGTTTGGTCAAAACCGGTTTGAGCCGGTCTGGTCTGGTTTGCACCGGTCAAAACCGGTTTGTGGCCCAGTTTTAGGCGGTCTGTGACGGTCTGGTCCGGTTGGATCCGATTTTAGCTGGTCTTGACCTCTCTGCTTCGTTTGAATACGGTCTCATCCGGTCAAAACCGATTTCAGCCGGTGTGGTGTGGTTTGAGCTGGTCAAAACCTGTTCGAGCCGTTCAAAACCGGTTTGTGCCGGTCAAAACCTCATTGAACCGGTCTGGTCTGGTTTCAACCCGTCTAATCAGATCAAAACCGGTTTAAGCCGCTGAAACCCGGTTTTACCCCGTCTGGAGTGGTTTGAGCCGGTCAAAACCGGTTTCAGCCGGTCAAAACCGGATTGAGGCAGTCAAAATCGGTTTGAACCGGTCTGGTCTGGTTTGCACCGCTCAAAACTGGCTGAGGTCGGTCAAAACCGGTGTGAGCCGGTCTGGTCTGGTTTGCACCCGTCAAATCCGATTTGTGGCCCAGTTTTAGGCGGTCTGTGATGGTCTGGTCCGGTTGGATCCGATTTTAGCTGGTCTTGACCACTCTGCTTCGTTTGAATATGGTCTCATCCGGTCAAAACCGATTTCAGCCGGTCTGGTGTGGTTTGAGCAGGTCAAAACGGTTTGACCCGGTGAAAACCGATTTGAGCCGGTCTGGTGTGGTTTGCGCCTGTCAAAACCGGCTCAGTTCGGTCAAAACCAGTT